>NW_028294999.1:0-149332 GCF_964341445.2 Mesoplodon mirus | reverse complement strand
AAAAAGGGCGTATGCGTTTTCTCCTGAATATATTCAGGAGAAAACGCATACGCCCTTTTTGGCCAAGTGCATCATTGTCGAAGTTGTGCCCCTCTTCCTGTGCTTTACAGGCGATTCTAACGTACCTCTTGAAATCTGTTTCCTGCTATTCTGCCTCGCATTCAAGTCCGCCTCGTTGCCTTCCCTCAACAGATTTTTGGACGATAGTTGGCCTTGATTTCTCTGCCAGTTTGTGAATTGCTGTGCCCCTGAGCTCCATTTTTCAACTCGTTTTTTGTGAGCTGAACGCAAGTCCAAACATTTGGTTCAGGACCTATACTGGTTCCCGGTGGGTGGCTGAGACTTTGGTGAATTCTTCTTCCTGCCGGGAAATTAGAGTGACATGTGCCCATCCAAATGCCTAACAGCTACTCTCTCATTGGTTCTCCCTCTTCCCTTTCCTCCTCTGCCAAATGGGCAACCTGTGTGAACCAGGAGCTTAAAGGGGCTGTCTCTCCAAGTTGGGAGATTGATAGTAAAGCTGTTGGAAAGTCAAACCGGAGCACCAGGAGAGGGACTCTTCGTTGAGTTTTAGAAACCTTTCGTATTCACAGTGTGTCCATTCTCTAGGGTTCCCGTACATGTTATAGCTGTAGTAATATTCCCTTCAACCTGGAGAGGTGGGACCCATGGAATGGTTGCCATGCATTATTGCTTTAAAGGGTCTGCATTTGCTCACCCAATCTCACCAATCCTCTCAGTCCCAAGTGTCCAGCCTCATGCCACATCCAGCTGTCATCGTAGATAGGGTCATTCCAGGTTGCATCAGAGACCCTGAAGGAATTGTAAAGAATTTCCCTGTTTCTTTGTTCTGTTTTTGAATTCCTTTTTAGAGTGGGTTTGAGCTGATTCTCGCTGCCATGTTTATGCCAGTCTAGACACACTTGATTCCCTTACGGAGACATATCAATACATAGGTTTTAAGATTCTTACTAGTCAGATCTATTCCTCTGCGGGAAATATGGGGTTTTGAGTCCCCTTTCACTGAGGAAGGTGTAGGTCTTGTCTATTCCATAGTTGTTTTTGGAACAGTACCTGTGCTTATATCAAACTCTGGTTTGATGCATCACCCCACCTCTCCTTCCCCCTTAAGCAGGCATAAGAGTGTTTTCTAAATGTGAGACTCTGTTCTCTTGCCTAACTCAGTTCATGTGTAGCCATGTTTACAGGATCTTCCTAAGTGATATCTTATGATAAGTTTCTTTTCCTGTGTGACTTCTTTCCCTTAGAATCATCGTACCTGAATCCACTCATTTTGCTGCTACTGGTCTTATGACATTGATTTCGTGGCTGAGGGATATTCCATCGTACGTAAGTTCCACAATGTTTGGAACCATTTTTATATTTCCTGGGATATTTCAGGTGTACCCAGGTTGAGGTTCTTGTAAGCAGTGCAGCCCTCAATTTGGGGGTGGCTCTGTCTTATGGATTTTCAGTTTCCCAAGGTATATTCCCTAGACTGGAAGTGCCCTTGGCTCTGGAGCTCTGTTGTTTACTTGTTTTAGGGAACACAATGCACTCCTCCAGTGAGGCAGTTGGCAACTTACATCCCGCCCATCAGCATAAACAAGGCTCCCTGTTCTCCAGGGCCTGTCTTGCCTTTCTGGTTTTTACACATTTTGTGGATGTCCCTTTTGACCGGTGGGAAGTGATACTTCTTTGTAGTGCAGATTTGCATTGCCCGCTTGCTTGCTTGGCCAAAAAGGGCGTATGCGTTTTCTCCTGAATATATTCAGGAGAAAACGCATACGCCCTTTTTGGCCAAGTGCATCATTGTCGAAGTTGTGCCCCTCTTCCTGTGCTTTACAGGCAATTCTAACGTACCTCTTGAAATCTGTTTCCTGCTATTCTGCCTCGCATTCAAGTCGCCTCGTTGCCTTCCCTCAACAGATTTTTGGACGATAGTTGGCCTTGATTACTCTGCCAGTTTGTGAATTGCTGTGCCCCTGAGCTCCATTTTTCAACTCGTTTTTTGTGAGCTGAACGCAAGTCCAAACATTTGGTTCAGGACCTATACTGGTTCCCGGTGGGTGGCTGAGACTTGGTGAATTCTTCTTCCTGCCGGGAAATTAGAGTGACATGTGCCCATCCAAATGCCTAACAGCTACTCTCTCATTGGTTCTCCCTCTTCCCTTTCCTCCTCTGCCAAATGGCAACCTGTGTGAACCAGGAGCTTAAAGGGCTGTCTCTCCAAGTTGGGAGATTGATAGTAAAGCTGTTGGAAAGTCAAACCGGAGCACCAGGAGAGGGACTCTTCGTTGAGTTTTAGAAACCTTTCGTATTCACAGTGTGTCCATTCTCTAGGGTTCCCGTACATGTTATAGCTGTAGTAATATTCCCTTCAACCTGGAGAGGTGGGACCCATGGAATGGTTGCCATGCATTATTGCTTTAAAGGGTCTGCATTTGCTCACCCAATCTCACCAATCCTCTCAGTCCCAAGTGTCCAGCCTCATGCCACATCCAGCTGTCATCGTAGATAGGGTCATTCCAGGTTGCATCAGAGACCCTGAAGGAATTGTAAAGAATTTCCCTGTTTCTTTGTTCTGTTTTTGAAAATTCCTTTTTAGAGTGGTTTGAGCTGATTCTCGCTGCCATGTTTATGCCAGTCTAGAACACACTTGATTCCCTTACGGAGACATATCAATACATAGGTTTTAAGATTCTTACTAGTCAGATCTATTCCTCTGCGGGAAATATGGGGTTTTGAGTCCCTTTCACTGAGGAAGGTGTAGGTCTTGTCTATTCCATAGTTGGTTTTTGGAACAGTACCTGTGCTTATATCAAACTCTGGTTTGATGCATCACCCCACCTCTCCTTCCCCCTTAAGCAGGCATAAGAGTGTTTTCTAAATGTGAGACTCTGTTCTCTTGCCTAACTCAGTTCATGTGTAGCCATGTTTACAGGATCTTCCTAAGTGATATCTTATGATAAGTTTCTTTTCCTGTGTGACTTCTTTCCTTAGAATCATCGTACCTGAATCCACTCATTTTGCTGCTACTGGTCTTATGACATTGATTTCGTGGCTGAGGGATATTCCATCGTACGTAAGTTCCACAATGTTTGGAAACATTTTTATATTTCCTGGGATATTTCAGGTGTACCCAGGTTGAGGTTCTTGTAAGCAGTGCAGCCCTCAATTTGGGGGTGGCTCTGTCTTATGGATTTTCAGTTTTCCCAAGGTATATTCCCTAGACTGGAAGTGCCCTTGGCTCTGTAGCTCTGTTGTTTACTTGTTTTAGGGAACACAATGCACTCCTCCAGTGAGGCAGTTGGCAACTTACATCCCGCCCATCAGCATAACAAGGCTCCCTGTTCTCCAGGGCCTGTCTTGCCTTTCTGGTTTTTACACATTTTGTGGATGTCCCTTTTGACCGGTGGGAAGTGATACTTCTTTGTAGTGCAGATTTGCATTGCCCGCTTGCTTGCTTGGCCAAAAAGGGCGTATGCGTTTTCTCCTGAATATATTCAGGAGAAAACGCATACGCCCTTTTTGGCCAAGTGCATCATTGTCGAAGTTGTGCCCCTCTTCCTGTGCTTTACAGGCGATTCTAACGTACCTCTTGAAATCTGTTTCCTGCTATTCTGCCTCGCATTCAAGTCCTGCCTCGTTGCCTTCCCTCAACAGATTTTTGGACGATAGTTGGCCTTGATTTCTCTGCCAGTTTGTGAATTGCTGTGCCCCTGAGCTCCATTTTTCAACTCGTTTTTTGTGAGCTGAACGCAAGTCCAAACATTTGGTTCAGGACCTATACTGGTTCCCGGTGGGTGGCTGAGACTTTGGTGAATTCTTCTTCCTGCCGGGAAATTAGAGTGACATGTGCCCATCCAAATGCCTAACAGCTACTCTCTCATTGGTTCTCCCTCTTCCCTTTCCTCCTCTGCCAAATGGGCAACCTGTGTGAACCAGGAGCTTAAAGGGGCTGTCTCTCCAAGTTGGGAGATTGATAGTAAAGCTGTTGGAAAGTCAAACCAGAGCACCAGGAGAGGGACTCTTCGTTGAGTTTTAGAAACCTTTCGTATTCACAGTGTGTCCATTCTCTAGGGTTCCCGTACATGTTATAGCTGTAGTAATATTCCCTTCAACCTGGAGAGGTGGGACCCATGGAATGGTTGCCATGCATTATTGCTTTAAAGGGTCTGCATTTGCTCACCCAATCTCACCAATCCTCTCAGTCCCAAGTGTCCAGCCTCATGCCACATCCAGCTGTCATCGTAGATAGGGTCATTCCAGGTTGCATCAGAGACCCTGAAGGAATTGTAAAGAATTTCCCTGTTTCTTTGTTCTGTTTTTGAAATTCCTTTTTAGAGTGGGTTTGAGCTGATTCTCGCTGCCATGTTTATGCCAGTCTAGACACACTTGATTCCCTTACGGAGACATATCAATACATAGGTTTTAAGATTCTTACTAGTCAGATCTATTCCTCTGCGGGAAATATGGGGTTTTGAGTCCCTTTCACTGAGAAGGTGTAGGTCTTGTCTATTCCATAGTTGGTTTTGGAACAGTACCTGTGCTTATATCAAACTCTGGTTTGATGCATCACCCCACCTCTCCTTCCCCTTAAGCAGGCATAAGAGTGTTTTCTAAATGTGAGACTCTGTTCTCTTGCCTAACTCAGTTCATGTGTAGCCATGTTTACAGGATCTTCCTAAGTGATATCTTATGATAAGTTTCTTTTCCTGTGTGACTTCTTTCCCTTAGAATCATCGTACCTGAATCCACTCATTTTGCTGCTACTGGTCTTATGACATTGATTTCGTGGCTGAGGGATATTCCATCGTACGTAAGTTCCACAATGTTTGGAACCATTTTTATATTTCCTGGGATATTTCAGGTGTACCCAGGTTGAGGTTCTTGTAAGCAGTGCAGCCCTCAATTTGGGGGTGGCTCTGTCTTATGGATTTTCAGTTTTCCCAAGGTATATTCCCTAGACTGGAAGTGCCCTTGGCTCTGTAGCTCTGTTGTTTACTTGTTTTAGGGAACACAATGCACTCCTCCAGTGAGGCAGTTGGCAACTTACATCCCGCCCATCAGCATAACAAGGCTCCCTGTTCTCCAGGGCCTGTCTTGCCTTTCTGGTTTTTACACATTTTGTGGATGTCCCTTTTGACCGGTGGGAAGTGATACTTCTTTGTAGTGCAGATTTGCATTGCCCGCTTGCTTGCTTGGCCAAAAAGGGCGTATGCGTTTTCTCCTGAATATATTCAGGAGAAAACGCATACGCCCTTTTTGGCCAAGTGCATCATTGTCGAAGTTGTGCCCCTCTTCCTGTGCTTTACAGGCGATTCTAACGTACCTCTTGAAATCTGTTTCCTGCTATTCTGCCTCGCATTCAAGTCCGCCTCGTTGCCTTCCCTCAACAGATTTTTGGACGATAGTTGGCCTTGATTACTCTGCCAGTTTGTGAATTGCTGTGCCCCTGAGCTCCATTTTTCAACTCGTTTTTTGTGAGCTGAACGCAAGTCCAAACATTTGGTTCAGGACCTATACTGGTTCCCGGTGGGTGGCTGAGACTTTGGTGAATTCTTCTTCCTGCCGGGAAATTAGAGTGACATGTGCCCATCCAAATGCCTAACAGCTACTCTCTCATTGGTTCTCCCTCTTCCCTTTCCTCCTCTGCCAAATGGGCAACCTGTGTGAACCAGGAGCTTAAAGGGGCTGTCTCTCCAAGTTGGGAGATTGATAGTAAAGCTGTTGGAAAGTCAAACCGGAGCACCAGGAGAGGGACTCTTCGTTGAGTTTTAGAAACCTTTCGTATTCACAGTGTGTCCATTCTCTAGGGTTCCCGTACATGTTATAGCTGTAGTAATATTCCCTTCAACCTGGAGAGCTGGGACCCATGGAATGGTTGCCATGCATTATTGCTTTAAAGGGTCTGCATTTGCTCACCCAATCTCACCAATCCTCTCAGTCCCAAGTGTCCAGCCTCATGCCACATCCAGCTGTCATCGTAGATAGGGTCATTCCAGGTTGCATCAGAGACCCTGAAGGAATTGTAAAGAATTTCCCTGTTTCTTTGTTCTGTTTTTGAAATTCCTTTTTAGAGTGGGTTTGAGCTGATTCTCGCTGCCATGTTTATGCCAGTCTAGACACACTTGATTCCCTTACGGAGACATATCAATACATAGGTTTTAAGATTCTTACTAGTCAGATCTATTCCTCTGCGGGAAATATGGGGTTTGAGTCCCTTTCACTGAGGAAGGTGTAGGTCTTGTCTATTCCATAGTTGGTTTTTGGAACAGTACCTGTGCTTATATCAAACTCTGGTTTGATGCATCACCCCACCTCTCCTTCCCCCTTAAGCAGGCATAAGAGTGTTTTCTAAATGTGAGACTCTGTTCTCTTGCCTAACTCAGTTCATGTGTAGCCATGTTTACAGGATCTTCCTAAGTGATATCTTATGATAGTTTCTTTTCCTGTGTGACTTCTTTCCCTTAGAATCATCGTACCTGAATCCACTCATTTTGCTGCTACTGGTCTTATGACATTGATTTCGTGGCTGAGGGATATTCCATCGTACGTAAGTTCCACAATGTTTGGAACCATTTTTATATTTCCTGGGATATTTCAGGTGTACCCAGGTTGAGGTTCTTGTAAGCAGTGCAGCCCTCAATTTGGGGGTGGCTCTGTCTTATGGATTTTCAGTTTTCCCAAGGTATATTCCCTAGACTGGAAGTGCCCTTGGCTCTGTAGCTCTGTTGTTTACTTGTTTTAGGGAACACAATGCACTCCTCCAGTGAGGCAGTTGGCAACTTACATCCCGCCCATCAGCATAACAAGGCTCCCTGTTCTCCAGGGCCTGTCTTGCCTTTCTGGTTTTTACACATTTTGTGGATGTCCCTTTTGACCGGTGGGAAGTGATACTTCTTTGTAGTGCAGATTTGCATTGCCCGCTTGCTTGCTTGGCCAAAAAGGGCGTATGCGTTTTCTCCTGAATATATTCAGGAGAAAACGCATACGCCCTTTTTGGCCAAGTGCATCATTGTCGAAGTTGTGCCCCTCTTCCTGTGCTTTACAGGCGATTCTAACGTACCTCTTGAAATCTGTTTCCTGCTATTCTGCCTCGCATTCAAGTCCGCCTCGTTGCCTTCCCTCAACAGATTTTTGGACGATAGTTGGCCTTGATTTCTCTGCCAGTTTGTGAATTGCTGTGCCCCTGAGCTCCATTTTTCAACTCGTTTTTTGTGAGCTGAACGCAAGTCCAAACATTTGGTTCAGGACCTATACTGGTTCCCGGTGGGTGGCTGAGACTTTGGTGAATTCTTCTTCCTGCCGGGAAATTAGAGTGACATGTGCCCATCCAAATGCCTAACAGCTACTCTCTCATTGGTTCTCCCTCTTCCCTTTCCTCCTCTGCCAAATGGGCAACCTGTGTGAACCAGGAGCTTAAAGGGGCTGTCTCTCCAAGTTGGGAGATTGATAGTAAAGCTGTTGGAAAGTCAAACCGGAGCACCAGGAGAGGGACTCTTCGTTGAGTTTTAGAAACCTTTCGTATTCACAGTGTGTCCATTCTCTAGGGTTCCCGTACATGTTATAGCTGTAGTAATATTCCCTTCAACCTGGAGAGGTGGGACCCATGGAATGGTGGCCATGCATTATTGCTTTAAAGGGTCTGCATTTGCTCACCCAATCTCACCAATCCTCTCAGTCCCAAGTGTCCAGCCTCATGCCACATCCAGCTGTCATCGTAGATAGGGTCATTCCAGGTTGCATCAGAGACCCTGAAGGAATTGTAAAGAATTTCCCTGTTTCTTTGTTCTGTTTTTGAAATTCCTTTTTAGAGTGGGTTTGAGCTGATTCTCGCTGCCATGTTTATGCCAGTCTAGACACACTTGATTCCCTTACGGAGACATATCAATACATAGGTTTTAAGATTCTTACTAGTCAGATCTATTCCTCTGCGGGAAATATGGGGTTTTGAGTCCCTTTCACTGAGGAAGGTGTAGGTCTTGTCTATTCCATAGTTGGTTTTTGGAACAGTACCTGTGCTTATATCAAACTCTGGTTTGATGCATCACCCCACCTCTCCTTCCCCCTTAAGCAGGCATAAGAGTGTTTTCTAAATGTGAGACTCTGTTCTCTTGCCTAACTCAGTTCATGTGTAGCCATGTTTACAGGATCTTCCTAAGTGATATCTTATGATAAGTTTCTTTTCCTGTGTGACTTCTTTCCCTTAGAATCATCGTACCTGAATCCACTCATTTTGCTGCTACTGGTCTTATGACATTGATTTCGTGGCTGAGGGATATTCCATCGTACGTAAGTTCCACAATGTTTGGAACCATTTTTATATTTCCTGGGATATTTCAGGTGTACCCAGGTTGAGGTTCTTGTAAGCAGTGCAGCCCTCAATTTGGGGGTGGCTCTGTCTTATGGATTTTCAGTTTTCCCAAGGTATATTCCCTAGACTGGAAGTGCCCTTGGCTCTGGAGCTCTGTTGTTTACTTGTTTTAGGGAACACAATGCACTCCTCCAGTGAGGCAGTTGGCAACTTACATCCCGCCCATCAGCATAACAAGGCTCCCTGTTCTCCAGGGCCTGTCTTGCCTTTCTGGTTTTTACACATTTTGTGGATGTCCCTTTTGACCGGTGGGAAGTGATACTTCTTTGTAGTGCAGATTTGCATTGCCCGCTTGCTTGCTTGGCCAAAAAGGGCGTATGCGTTTTCTCCTGAATATATTCAGGAGAAAACGCATACGCCCTTTTTGGCCAAGTGCATCATTGTCGAAGTTGTGCCCCTCTTCCTGTGCTTTACAGGCGATTCTAACGTACCTCTTGAAATCTGTTTCCTGCTATTCTGCCTCGCATTCAAGTCCGCCTCGTTGCCTTCCCTCAACAGATTTTTGGACGATAGTTGGCCTTGATTTCTCTGCCAGTTTGTGAATTGCTGTGCCCCTGAGCTCCATTTTTCAACTCGTTTTTTGTGAGCTGAACGCAAGTCCAAACATTTGGTTCAGGACCTATACTGGTTCCCGGTGGGTGGCTGAGACTTTGGTGAATTCTTCTTCCTGCCGGGAAATTAGAGTGACATGTGCCCATCCAAATGCCTAACAGCTACTCTCTCATTGGTTCTCCCTCTTCCCTTTCCTCCTCTGCCAAATGGGCAACCTGTGTGAACCAGGAGCTTAAAGGGGCTGTCTCTCCAAGTTGGGAGATTGATAGTAAAGCTGTTGGAAAGTCAAACCGGAGCACCAGGAGAGGGACTCTTCGTTGAGTTTTAGAAACCTTTCGTATTCACAGTGTGTCCATTCTCTAGGGTTCCCGTACATGTTATAGCTGTAGTAATATTCCCTTCAACCTGGAGAGGTGGGACCCATGGAATGGTGGCCATGCATTATTGCTTTAAAGGGTCTGCATTTGCTCACCCAATCTCACCAATCCTCTCAGTCCCAAGTGTCCAGCCTCATGCCACATCCAGCTGTCATCGTAGATAGGGTCATTCCAGGTTGCATCAGAGACCCTGAAGGAATTGTAAAGAATTTCCCTGTTTCTTTGTTCTGTTTTTGAAATTCCTTTTTAGAGTGGGTTTGAGCTGATTCTCGCTGCCATGTTTATGCCAGTCTAGACACACTTGATTCCCTTACGGAGACATATCAATACATAGGTTTTAAGATTCTTACTAGTCAGATCTATTCCTCTGCGGGAAATATGGGGTTTTGAGTCCCTTTCACTGAGGAAGGTGTAGGTCTTGTCTATTCCATAGTTGGTTTTTGGAACAGTACCTGTGCTTATATCAAACTCTGGTTTGATGCATCACCCCACCTCTCCTTCCCCCTTAAGCAGGCATAAGAGTGTTTTCTAAATGTGAGACTCTGTTCTCTTGCCTAACTCAGTTCATGTGTAGCCATGTTTACAGGATCTTCCTAAGTGATATCTTATGATAAGTTTCTTTTCCTGTGTGACTTCTTTCCCTTAGAATCATCGTACCTGAATCCACTCATTTTGCTGCTACTGGTCTTATGACATTGATTTCGTGGCTGAGGGATATTCCATCGTACGTAAGTTCCACAATGTTTGGAACCATTTTTATATTTCCTGGGATATTTCAGGTGTACCCAGGTTGAGGTTCTTGTAAGCAGTGCAGCCCTCAATTTGGGGGTGGCTCTGTCTTATGGATTTTCAGTTTTCCCAAGGTATATTCCCTAGACTGGAAGTGCCCTTGGCTCTGTAGCTCTGTTGTTTACTTGTTTTAGGGAACACAATGCACTCCTCCAGTGAGGCAGTTGGCAACTTACATCCCGCCCATCAGCATAACAAGGCTCCCTGTTCTCCAGGGCCTGTCTTGCCTTTCTGGTTTTTACACATTTTGTGGATGTCCCTTTTGACCGGTGGGAAGTGATACTTCTTTGTAGTGCAGATTTGCATTGCCCGCTTGCTTGCTTGGCCAAAAAGGGCGTATGCGTTTTCTCCTGAATATATTCAGGAGAAAACGCATACGCCCTTTTTGGCCAAGTGCATCATTGTCGAAGTTGTGCCCCTCTTCCTGTGCTTTACAGGCGATTCTAACGTACCTCTTGAAATCTGTTTCCTGCTATTCTGCCTCGCATTCAAGTCCGCCTCGTTGCCTTCCCTCAACAGATTTTTGGACGATAGTTGGCCTTGATTACTCTGCCAGTTTGTGAATTGCTGTGCCCCTGAGCTCCATTTTTCAACTCGTTTTTTGTGAGCTGAACGCAAGTCCAAACATTTGGTTCAGGACCTATACTGGTTCCCGGTGGGTGGCTGAGACTTTGGTGAATTCTTCTTCCTGCCGGGAAATTAGAGTGACATGTGCCCATCCAAATGCCTAACAGCTACTCTCTCATTGGTTCTCCCTCTTCCCTTTCCTCCTCTGCCAAATGGGCAACCTGTGTGAACCAGGAGCTTAAAGGGGCTGTCTCTCCAAGTTGGGAGATTGATAGTAAAGCTGTTGGAAAGTCAAACCGGAGCACCAGGAGAGGGACTCTTCGTTGAGTTTTAGAAACCTTTCGTATTCACAGTGTGTCCATTCTCTAGGGTTCCCGTACATGTTATAGCTGTAGTAATATTCCCTTCAACCTGGAGAGCTGGGACCCATGGAATGGTGGCCATGCATTATTGCTTTAAAGGGTCTGCATTTGCTCACCCAATCTCACCAATCCTCTCAGTCCCAAGTGTCCAGCCTCATGCCACATCCAGCTGTCATCGTAGATAGGGTCATTCCAGGTTGCATCAGAGACCCTGAAGGAATTGTAAAGAATTTCCCTGTTTCTTTGTTCTGTTTTTGAAATTCCTTTTTAGAGTGGGTTTGAGCTGATTCTCGCTGCCATGTTTATGCCAGTCTAGACACACTTGATTCCCTTACGGAGACATATCAATACATAGGTTTTAAGATTCTTACTAGTCAGATCTATTCCTCTGCGGGAAATATGGGGTTTTGAGTCCCTTTCACTGAGGAAGGTGTAGGTCTTGTCTATTCCATAGTTGGTTTTTGGAACAGTACCTGTGCTTATATCAAACTCTGGTTTGATGCATCACCCCACCTCTCCTTCCCCCTTAAGCAGGCATAAGAGTGTTTTCTAAATGTGAGACTCTGTTCTCTTGCCTAACTCAGTTCATGTGTAGCCATGTTTACAGGATCTTCCTAAGTGATATCTTATGATAAGTTTCTTTTCCTGTGTGACTTCTTTCCCTTAGAATCATCGTACCTGAATCCACTCATTTTGCTGCTACTGGTCTTATGACATTGATTTCGTGGCTGAGGGATATTCCATCGTACGTAAGTTCCACAATGTTTGGAACCATTTTTATATTTCCTGGGATATTTCAGGTGTACCCAGGTTGAGGTTCTTGTAAGCAGTGCAGCCCTCAATTTGGGGGTGGCTCTGTCTTATGGATTTTCAGTTTTCCCAAGGTATATTCCCTAGACTGGAAGTGCCCTTGGCTCTGTAGCTCTGTTGTTTACTTGTTTTAGGGAACACAATGCACTCCTCCAGTGAGGCAGTTGGCAACTTACATCCCGCCCATCAGCATAACAAGGCTCCCTGTTCTCCAGGGCCTGTCTTGCCTTTCTGGTTTTTACACATTTTGTGGATGTCCCTTTTGACCGGTGGGAAGTGATACTTCTTTGTAGTGCAGATTTGCATTGCCCGCTTGCTTGCTTGGCCAAAAAGGGCGTATGCGTTTTCTCCTGAATATATTCAGGAGAAAACGCATACGCCCTTTTTGGCCAAGTGCATCATTGTCGAAGTTGTGCCCCTCTTCCTGTGCTTTACAGGCGATTCTAACGTACCTCTTGAAATCTGTTTCCTGCTATTCTGCCTCGCATTCAAGTCCGCCTCGTTGCCTTCCCTCAACAGATTTTTGGACGATAGTTGGCCTTGATTACTCTGCCAGTTTGTGAATTGCTGTGCCCCTGAGCTCCATTTTTCAACTCGTTTTTTGTGAGCTGAACGCAAGTCCAAACATTTGGTTCAGGACCTATACTGGTTCCCGGTGGGTGGCTGAGACTTTGGTGAATTCTTCTTCCTGCCGGGAAATTAGAGTGACATGTGCCCATCCAAATGCCTAACAGCTACTCTCTCATTGGTTCTCCCTCTTCCCTTTCCTCCTCTGCCAAATGGGCAACCTGTGTGAACCAGGAGCTTAAAGGGGCTGTCTCTCCAAGTTGGGAGATTGATAGTAAAGCTGTTGGAAAGTCAAACCGGAGCACCAGGAGAGGGACTCTTCGTTGAGTTTTAGAAACCTTTCGTATTCACAGTGTGTCCATTCTCTAGGGTTCCCGTACATGTTATAGCTGTAGTAATATTCCCTTCAACCTGGAGAGCTGGGACCCATGGAATGGTGGCCATGCATTATTGCTTTAAAGGGTCTGCATTTGCTCACCCAATCTCACCAATCCTCTCAGTCCCAAGTGTCCAGCCTCATGCCACATCCAGCTGTCATCGTAGATAGGGTCATTCCAGGTTGCATCAGAGACCCTGAAGGAATTGTAAAGAATTTCCCTGTTTCTTTGTTCTGTTTTTGAAATTCCTTTTTAGAGTGGGTTTGAGCTGATTCTCGCTGCCATGTTTATGCCAGTCTAGACACACTTGATTCCCTTACGGAGACATATCAATACATAGGTTTTAAGATTCTTACTAGTCAGATCTATTCCTCTGCGGGAAATATGGGGTTTTGAGTCCCTTTCACTGAGGAAGGTGTAGGTCTTGTCTATTCCATAGTTGGTTTTTGGAACAGTACCTGTGCTTATATCAAACTCTGGTTTGATGCATCACCCCACCTCTCCTTCCCCCTTAAGCAGGCATAAGAGTGTTTTCTAAATGTGAGACTCTGTTCTCTTGCCTAACTCAGTTCATGTGTAGCCATGTTTACAGGATCTTCCTAAGTGATATCTTATGATAAGTTTCTTTTCCTGTGTGACTTCTTTCCCTTAGAATCATCGTACCTGAATCCACTCATTTTGCTGCTACTGGTCTTATGACATTGATTTCGTGGCTGAGGGATATTCCATCGTACGTAAGTTCCACAATGTTTGGAACCATTTTTATATTTCCTGGGATATTTCAGGTGTACCCAGGTTGAGGTTCTTGTAAGCAGTGCAGCCCTCAATTTGGGGGTGGCTCTGTCTTATGGATTTTCAGTTTTCCCAAGGTATATTCCCTAGACTGGAAGTGCCCTTGGCTCTGTAGCTCTGTTGTTTACTTGTTTTAGGGAACACAATGCACTCCTCCAGTGAGGCAGTTGGCAACTTACATCCCACCCATCAGCATAACAAGGCTCCCTGTTCTCCAGGGCCTGTCTTGCCTTTCTGGTTTTTACACATTTTGTGGATGTCCCTTTTGACCGGTGGGAAGTGATACTTCTTTGTAGTGCAGATTTGCATTGCCCGCTTGCTTGCTTGGCCAAAAAGGGCGTATGCGTTTTCTCCTGAATATATTCAGGAGAAAACGCATACGCCCTTTTTGGCCAAGTGCATCATTGTCGAAGTTGTGCCCCTCTTCCTGTGCTTTACAGGCGATTCTAACGTACCTCTTGAAATCTGTTTCCTGCTATTCTGCCTCGCATTCAAGTCCGCCTCGTTGCCTTCCCTCAACAGATTTTTGGACGATAGTTGGCCTTGATTACTCTGCCAGTTTGTGAATTGCTGTGCCCCTGAGCTCCATTTTTCAACTCGTTTTTTGTGAGCTGAACGCAAGTCCAAACATTTGGTTCAGGACCTATACTGGTTCCCGGTGGGTGGCTGAGACTTTGGTGAATTCTTCTTCCTGCCGGGAAATTAGAGTGACATGTGCCCATCCAAATGCCTAACAGCTACTCTCTCATTGGTTCTCCCTCTTCCCTTTCCTCCTCTGCCAAATGGGCAACCTGTGTGAACCAGGAGCTTAAAGGGGCTGTCTCTCCAAGTTGGGAGATTGATAGTAAAGCTGTTGGAAAGTCAAACCGGAGCACCAGGAGAGGGACTCTTCGTTGAGTTTTAGAAACCTTTCGTATTCACAGTGTGTCCATTCTCTAGGGTTCCCGTACATGTTATAGCTGTAGTAATATTCCCTTCCACCTGGAGAGCTGGGACCCATGGAATGGTGGCCATGCATTATTGCTTTAAAGGGTCTGCATTTGCTCACCCAATCTCACCAATCCTCTCAGTCCCAAGTGTCCAGCCTCATGCCACATCCAGCTGTCATCGTAGATAGGGTCATTCCAGGTTGCATCAGAGACCCTGAAGGAATTGTAAAGAATTTCCCTGTTTCTTTGTTCTGTTTTTGAAATTCCTTTTTAGAGTGGGTTTGAGCTGATTCTCGCTGCCATGTTTATGCCAGTCTAGACACACTTGATTCCCTTACGGAGACATATCAATACATAGGTTTTAAGATTCTTACTAGTCAGATCTATTCCTCTGCGGGAAATATGGGGTTTTGAGTCCCTTTCACTGAGGAAGGTGTAGGTCTTGTCTATTCCATAGTTGGTTTTTGGAACAGTACCTGTGCTTATATCAAACTCTGGTTTGATGCATCACCCCACCTCTCCTTCCCCCTTAAGCAGGCATAAGAGTGTTTTCTAAATGTGAGACTCTGTTCTCTTGCCTAACTCAGTTCATGTGTAGCCATGTTTACAGGATCTTCCTAAGTGATATCTTATGATAAGTTTCTTTTCCTGTGTGACTTCTTTCCCTTAGAATCATCGTACCTGAATCCACTCATTTTGCTGCTACTGGTCTTATGACATTGATTTCGTGGCTGAGGGATATTCCATCGTACGTAAGTTCCACAATGTTTGGAACCATTTTTATATTTCCTGGGATATTTCAGGTGTACCCAGGTTGAGGTTCTTGTAAGCAGTGCAGCCCTCAATTTGGGGGTGGCTCTGTCTTATGGATTTTCAGTTTTCCCAAGGTATATTCCCTAGACTGGAAGTGCCCTTGGCTCTGTAGCTCTGTTGTTTACTTGTTTTAGGGAACACAATGCACTCCTCCAGTGAGGCAGTTGGCAACTTACATCCCGCCCATCAGCATAACAAGGCTCCCTGTTCTCCAGGGCCTGTCTTGCCTTTCTGGTTTTTACACATTTTGTGGATGTCCCTTTTGACCGGTGGGAAGTGATACTTCTTTGTAGTGCAGATTTGCATTGCCCGCTTGCTTGCTTGGCCAAAAAGGGCGTATGCGTTTTCTCCTGAATATATTCAGGAGAAAACGCATACGCCCTTTTTGGCCAAGTGCATCATTGTCGAAGTTGTGCCCCTCTTCCTGTGCTTTACAGGCGATTCTAACGTACCTCTTGAAATCTGTTTCCTGCTATTCTGCCTCGCATTCAAGTCCGCCTCGTTGCCTTCCCTCAACAGATTTTTGGACGATAGTTGGCCTTGATTACTCTGCCAGTTTGTGAATTGCTGTGCCCCTGAGCTCCATTTTTCAACTCGTTTTTTGTGAGCTGAACGCAAGTCCAAACATTTGGTTCAGGACCTATACTGGTTCCCGGTGGGTGGCTGAGACTTTGGTGAATTCTTCTTCCTGCCGGGAAATTAGAGTGACATGTGCCCATCCAAATGCCTAACAGCTACTCTCTCATTGGTTCTCCCTCTTCCCTTTCCTCCTCTGCCAAATGGGCAACCTGTGTGAACCAGGAGCTTAAAGGGGCTGTCTCTCCAAGTTGGGAGATTGATAGTAAAGCTGTTGGAAAGTCAAACCGGAGCACCAGGAGAGGGACTCTTCGTTGAGTTTTAGAAACCTTTCGTATTCACAGTGTGTCCATTCTCTAGGGTTCCCGTACATGTTATAGCTGTAGTAATATTCCCTTCCACCTGGAGAGGTGGGACCCATGGAATGGTGGCCATGCATTATTGCTTTAAAGGGTCTGCATTTGCTCACCCAATCTCACCAATCCTCTCAGTCCCAAGTGTCCAGCCTCATGCCACATCCAGCTGTCATCGTAGATAGGGTCATTCCAGGTTGCATCAGAGACCCTGAAGGAATTGTAAAGAATTTCCCTGTTTCTTTGTTCTGTTTTTGAAATTCCTTTTTAGAGTGGGTTTGAGCTGATTCTCGCTGCCATGTTTATGCCAGTCTAGACACACTTGATTCCCTTACGGAGACATATCAATACATAGGTTTTAAGATTCTTACTAGTCAGATCTATTCCTCTGCGGGAAATATGGGGTTTTGAGTCCCTTTCACTGAGGAAGGTGTAGGTCTTGTCTATTCCATAGTTGGTTTTTGGAACAGTACCTGTGCTTATATCAAACTCTGGTTTGATGCATCACCCCACCTCTCCTTCCCCCTTAAGCAGGCATAAGAGTGTTTTCTAAATGTGAGACTCTGTTCTCTTGCCTAACTCAGTTCATGTGTAGCCATGTTTACAGGATCTTCCTAAGTGATATCTTATGATAAGTTTCTTTTCCTGTGTGACTTCTTTCCCTTAGAATCATCGTACCTGAATCCACTCATTTTGCTGCTACTGGTCTTATGACATTGATTTCGTGGCTGAGGGATATTCCATCGTACGTAAGTTCCACAATGTTTGGAACCATTTTTATATTTCCTGGGATATTTCAGGTGTACCCAGGTTGAGGTTCTTGTAAGCAGTGCAGCCCTCAATTTGGGGGTGGCTCTGTCTTATGGATTTTCAGTTTTCCCAAGGTATATTCCCTAGACTGGAAGTGCCCTTGGCTCTGGAGCTCTGTTGTTTACTTGTTTTAGGGAACACAATGCACTCCTCCAGTGAGGCAGTTGGCAACTTACATCCCGCCCATCAGCATAACAAGGCTCCCTGTTCTCCAGGGCCTGTCTTGCCTTTCTGGTTTTTACACATTTTGTGGATGTCCCTTTTGACCGGTGGGAAGTGATACTTCTTTGTAGTGCAGATTTGCATTGCCCGCTTGCTTGCTTGGCCAAAAAGGGCGTATGCGTTTTCTCCTGAATATATTCAGGAGAAAACGCATACGCCCTTTTTGGCCAAGTGCATCATTGTCGAAGTTGTGCCCCTCTTCCTGTGCTTTACAGGCGATTCTAACGTACCTCTTGAAATCTGTTTCCTGCTATTCTGCCTCGCATTCAAGTCCGCCTCGTTGCCTTCCCTCAACAGATTTTTGGACGATAGTTGGCCTTGATTACTCTGCCAGTTTGTGAATTGCTGTGCCCCTGAGCTCCATTTTTCAACTCGTTTTTTGTGAGCTGAACGCAAGTCCAAACATTTGGTTCAGGACCTATACTGGTTCCCGGTGGGTGGCTGAGACTTTGGTGAATTCTTCTTCCTGCCGGGAAATTAGAGTGACATGTGCCCATCCAAATGCCTAACAGCTACTCTCTCATTGGTTCTCCCTCTTCCCTTTCCTCCTCTGCCAAATGGGCAACCTGTGTGAACCAGGAGCTTAAAGGGGCTGTCTCTCCAAGTTGGGAGATTGATAGTAAAGCTGTTGGAAAGTCAAACCGGAGCACCAGGAGAGGGACTCTTCGTTGAGTTTTAGAAACCTTTCGTATTCACAGTGTGTCCATTCTCTAGGGTTCCCGTACATGTTATAGCTGTAGTAATATTCCCTTCAACCTGGAGAGGTGGGACCCATGGAATGGTGGCCATGCATTATTGCTTTAAAGGGTCTGCATTTGCTCACCCAATCTCACCAATCCTCTCAGTCCCAAGTGTCCAGCCTCATGCCACATCCAGCTGTCATCGTAGATAGGGTCATTCCAGGTTGCATCAGAGACCCTGAAGGAATTGTAAAGAATTTCCCTGTTTCTTTGTTCTGTTTTTGAAATTCCTTTTTAGAGTGGGTTTGAGCTGATTCTCGCTGCCATGTTTATGCCAGTCTAGACACACTTGATTCCCTTACGGAGACATATCAATACATAGGTTTTAAGATTCTTACTAGTCAGATCTATTCCTCTGCGGGAAATATGGGGTTTTGAGTCCCTTTCACTGAGGAAGGTGTAGGTCTTGTCTATTCCATAGTTGGTTTTTGGAACAGTACCTGTGCTTATATCAAACTCTGGTTTGATGCATCACCCCACCTCTCCTTCCCCCTTAAGCAGGCATAAGAGTGTTTTCTAAATGTGAGACTCTGTTCTCTTGCCTAACTCAGTTCATGTGTAGCCATGTTTACAGGATCTTCCTAAGTGATATCTTATGATAAGTTTCTTTTCCTGTGTGACTTCTTTCCCTTAGAATCATCGTACCTGAATGCACTCATTTTGCTGCTACTGGTCTTATGACATTGATTTCGTGGCTGAGGGATATTCCATCGTACGTAAGTTCCACAATGTTTGGAACCATTTTTATATTTCCTGGGATATTTCAGGTGTACCCAGGTTGAGGTTCTTGTAAGCAGTGCAGCCCTCAATTTGGGGGTGGCTCTGTCTTATGGATTTTCAGTTTTCCCAAGGTATATTCCCTAGACTGGAAGTGCCCTTGGCTCTGTAGCTCTGTTGTTTACTTGTTTTAGGGAACACAATGCACTCCTCCAGTGAGGCAGTTGGCAACTTACATCCCGCCCATCAGCATAACAAGGCTCCCTGTTCTCCAGGGCCTGTCTTGCCTTTCTGGTTTTTACACATTTTGTGGATGTCCCTTTTGACCGGTGGGAAGTGATACTTCTTTGTAGTGCAGATTTGCATTGCCCGCTTGCTTGCTTGGCCAAAAAGGGCGTATGCGTTTTCTCCTGAATATATTCAGGAGAAAACGCATACGCCCTTTTTGGCCAAGTGCATCATTGTCGAAGTTGTGCCCCTCTTCCTGTGCTTTACAGGCGATTCTAACGTACCTCTTGAAATCTGTTTCCTGCTATTCTGCCTCGCATTCAAGTCCGCCTCGTTGCCTTCCCTCAACAGATTTTTGGACGATAGTTGGCCTTGATTACTCTGCCAGTTTGTGAATTGCTGTGCCCCTGAGCTCCATTTTTCAACTCGTTTTTTGTGAGCTGAACGCAAGTCCAAACATTTGGTTCAGGACCTATACTGGTTCCCGGTGGGTGGCTGAGACTTTGGTGAATTCTTCTTCCTGCCGGGAAATTAGAGTGACATGTGCCCATCCAAATGCCTAACAGCTACTCTCTCATTGGTTCTCCCTCTTCCCTTTCCTCCTCTGCCAAATGGGCAACCTGTGTGAACCAGGAGCTTAAAGGGGCTGTCTCTCCAAGTTGGGAGATTGATAGTAAAGCTGTTGGAAAGTCAAACCGGAGCACCAGGAGAGGGACTCTTCGTTGAGTTTTAGAAACCTTTCGTATTCACAGTGTGTCCATTCTCTAGGGTTCCCGTACATGTTATAGCTGTAGTAATATTCCCTTCAACCTGGAGAGGTGGGACCCATGGAATGGTGGCCATGCATTATTGCTTTAAAGGGTCTGCATTTGCTCACCCAATCTCACCAATCCTCTCAGTCCCAAGTGTCCAGCCTCATGCCACATCCAGCTGTCATCGTAGATAGGGTCATTCCAGGTTGCATCAGAGACCCTGAAGGAATTGTAAAGAATTTCCCTGTTTCTTTGTTCTGTTTTTGAAATTCCTTTTTAGAGTGGGTTTGAGCTGATTCTCGCTGCCATGTTTATGCCAGTCTAGACACACTTGATTCCCTTACGGAGACATATCAATACATAGGTTTTAAGATTCTTACTAGTCAGATCTATTCCTCTGCGGGAAATATGGGGTTTTGAGTCCCTTTCACTGAGGAAGGTGTAGGTCTTGTCTATTCCATAGTTGGTTTTTGGAACAGTACCTGTGCTTATATCAAACTCTGGTTTGATGCATCACCCCACCTCTCCTTCCCCCTTAAGCAGGCATAAGAGTGTTTTCTAAATGTGAGACTCTGTTCTCTTTCCTAACTCAGTTCATGTGTAGCCATGTTTACAGGATCTTCCTAAGTGATATCTTATGATAAGTTTCTTTTCCTGTGTGACTTCTTTCCCTTAGAATCATCGTACCTGAATCCACTCATTTTGCTGCTACTGGTCTTATGACATTGATTTCGTGGCTGAGGGATATTCCATCGTACGTAAGTTCCACAATGTTTGGAACCATTTTTATATTTCCTGGGATATTTCAGGTGTACCCAGGTTGAGGTTCTTGTAAGCAGTGCAGCCCTCAATTTGGGGGTGGCTCTGTCTTATGGATTTTCAGTTTTCCCAAGGTATATTCCCTAGACTGGAAGTGCCCTTGGCTCTGTAGCTCTGTTGTTTACTTGTTTTAGGGAACACAATGCACTCCTCCAGTGAGGCAGTTGGCAACTTACATCCCGCCCATCAGCATAACAAGGCTCCCTGTTCTCCAGGGCCTGTCTTGCCTTTCTGGTTTTTACACATTTTGTGGATGTCCCTTTTGACCGGTGGGAAGTGATACTTCTTTGTAGTGCAGATTTGCATTGCCCGCTTGCTTGCTTGGCCAAAAAGGGCGTATGCGTTTTCTCCTGAATATATTCAGGAGAAAACGCATACGCCCTTTTTGGCCAAGTGCATCATTGTCGAAGTTGTGCCCCTCTTCCTGTGCTTTACAGGCGATTCTAACGTACCTCTTGAAATCTGTTTCCTGCTATTCTGCCTCGCATTCAAGTCCGCCTCGTTGCCTTCCCTCAACAGATTTTTGGACGATAGTTGGCCTTGATTACTCTGCCAGTTTGTGAATTGCTGTGCCCCTGAGCTCCATTTTTCAACTCGTTTTTTGTGAGCTGAACGCAAGTCCAAACATTTGGTTCAGGACCTATACTGGTTCCCGGTGGGTGGCTGAGACTTTGGTGAATTCTTCTTCCTGCCGGGAAATTAGAGTGACATGTGCCCATCCAAATGCCTAACAGCTACTCTCTCATTGGTTCTCCCTCTTCCCTTTCCTCCTCTGCCAAATGGGCAACCTGTGTGAACCAGGAGCTTAAAGGGGCTGTCTCTCCAAGTTGGGAGATTGATAGTAAAGCTGTTGGAAAGTCAAACCGGAGCACCAGGAGAGGGACTCTTCGTTGAGTTTTAGAAACCTTTCGTATTCACAGTGTGTCCATTCTCTAGGGTTCCCGTACATGTTATAGCTGTAGTAATATTCCCTTCAACCTGGAGAGGTGGGACCCATGGAATGGTGGCCATGCATTATTGCTTTAAAGGGTCTGCATTTGCTCACCCAATCTCACCAATCCTCTCAGTCCCAAGTGTCCAGCCTCATGCCCCATCCAGCTGTCATCGTAGATAGGGTCATTCCAGGTTGCATCAGAGACCCTGAAGGAATTGTAAAGAATTTCCCTGTTTCTTTGTTCTGTTTTTGAAATTCCTTTTTAGAGTGGGTTTGAGCTGATTCTCGCTGCCATGTTTATGCCAGTCTAGACACACTTGATTCCCTTACGGAGACATATCAATACATAGGTTTTAAGATTCTTACTAGTCAGATCTATTCCTCTGCGGGAAATATGGGGTTTTGAGTCCCTTTCACTGAGGAAGGTGTAGGTCTTGTCTATTCCATAGTTGGTTTTTGGAACAGTACCTGTGCTTATATCAAACTCTGGTTTGATGCATCACCCCACCTCTCCTTCCCCCTTAAGCAGGCATAAGAGTGTTTTCTAAATGTGAGACTCTGTTCTCTTGCCTAACTCAGTTCATGTGTAGCCATGTTTACAGGATCTTCCTAAGTGATATCTTATGATAAGTTTCTTTTCCTGTGTGACTTCTTTCCCTTAGAATCATCGTACCTGAATGCACTCATTTTGCTGCTACTGGTCTTATGACATTGATTTCGTGGCTGAGGGATATTCCATCGTACGTAAGTTCCACAATGTTTGGAACCATTTTTATATTTCCTGGGATATTTCAGGTGTACCCAGGTTGAGGTTCTTGTAAGCAGTGCAGCCCTCAATTTGGGGGTGGCTCTGTCTTATGGATTTTCAGTTTTCCCAAGGTATATTCCCTAGACTGGAAGTGCCCTTGGCTCTGGAGCTCTGTTGTTTACTTGTTTTAGGGAACACAATGCACTCCTCCAGTGAGGCAGTTGGCAACTTACATCCCGCCCATCAGCATAACAAGGCTCCCTGTTCTCCAGGGCCTGTCTTGCCTTTCTGGTTTTTACACATTTTGTGGATGTCCCTTTTGACCGGTGGGAAGTGATACTTCTTTGTAGTGCAGATTTGCATTGCCCGCTTGCTTGCTTGGCCAAAAAGGGCGTATGCGTTTTCTCCTGAATATATTCAGGAGAAAACGCATACGCCCTTTTTGGCCAAGTGCATCATTGTCGAAGTTGTGCCCCTCTTCCTGTGCTTTACAGGCGATTCTAACGTACCTCTTGAAATCTGTTTCCTGCTATTCTGCCTCGCATTCAAGTCCGCCTCGTTGCCTTCCCTCAACAGATTTTTGGACGATAGTTGGCCTTGATTACTCTGCCAGTTTGTGAATTGCTGTGCCCCTGAGCTCCATTTTTCAACTCGTTTTTTGTGAGCTGAACTCAAGTCCAAACATTTGGTTCAGGACCTATACTGGTTCCCGGTGGGTGGCTGAGACTTTGGTGAATTCTTCTTCCTGCCGGGAAATTAGAGTGACATGTGCCCATCCAAATGCCTAACAGCTACTCTCTCATTGGTTCTCCCTCTTCCCTTTCCTCCTCTGCCAAATGGGCAACGTGTGTGAACCAGGAGCTTAAAGGGGCTGTCTCTCCAAGTTGGGAGATTGATAGTAAAGCTGTTGGAAAGTCAAACCGGAGCACCAGGAGAGGGACTCTTCGTTGAGTTTTAGAAACCTTTCGTATTCACAGTGTGTCCATTCTCTAGGGTTCCCGTACATGTTATAGCTGTAGTAATATTCCCTTCAACCTGGAGAGGTGGGACCCATGGAATGGTGGCCATGCATTATTGCTTTAAAGGGTCTGCATTTGCTCACCCAATCTCACCAATCCTCTCAGTCCCAAGTGTCCAGCCTCATGCCCCATCCAGCTGTCATCGTAGATAGGGTCATTCCAGGTTGCATCAGAGACCCTGAAGGAATTGTAAAGAATTTCCCTGTTTCTTTGTTCTGTTTTTGAAATTCCTTTTTAGAGTGGGTTTGAGCTGATTCTCGCTGCCATGTTTATACCAGTCTAGACACACTTGATTCCCTTACGGAGACATATCAATACATAGGTTTTAAGATTCTTACTAGTCAGATCTATTCCTCTGCGGGAAATATGGGGTTTTGAGTCCCTTTCACTGAGGAAGGTGTAGGTCTTGTCTATTCCATAGTTGGTTTTTGGAACAGTACCTGTGCTTATATCAAACTCTGGTTTGATGCATCACCCCACCTCTCCTTCCCCCTTAAGCAGGCATAAGGGTGTTTTCTAAATGTGAGACTCTGTTCTCTTGCCTAACTCAGTTCATGTGTAGCCATGTTTACAGGATCTTCCTAAGTGATATCTTATGATAAGTTTCTTTTCCTGTGTGACTTCTTTCCCTTAGAATCATCGTACCAGAATCCACTCATTTTGCTGCTACTGGTCTTATGACATTGATTTCGTGGCTGAGGGATATTCCATCGTACGTAAGTTCCACAATGTTTGGAACCATTTTTATATTTCCTGGGATATTTCAGGTGTACCCAGGTTGAGGTTCTTGTAAGCAGTGCAGCCCTCAATTTGGGGGTGGCTCTGTCTTATGGATTTTCAGTTTTCCCAAGGTATATTCCCTAGACTGGAAGTGCCCTTGGCTCTGTAGCTCTGTTGTTTACTTGTTTTAGGGAACACAATGCACTCCTCCAGTGAGGCAGTTGGCAACTTACATCCCGCCCATCAGCATAACAAGGCTCCCTGTTCTCCAGGGCCTGTCTTGCCTTTCTGGTTTTTACACATTTTGTGGATGTCCCTTTTGACCGGTGGGAAGTGATACTTCTTTGTAGTGCAGATTTGCATTGCCCGCTTGCTTGCTTGGCCAAAAAGGGCGTATGCGTTTTCTCCTGAATATATTCAGGAGAAAACGCATACGCCCTTTTTGGCCAAGTGCATCATTGTCGAAGTTGTGCCCCTCTTCCTGTGCTTTACAGGCGATTCTAACGTACCTCTTGAAATCTGTTTCCTGCTATTCTGCCTCGCATTCAAGTCCGCCTCGTTGCCTTCCCTCAACAGATTTTTGGACGATAGTTGGCCTTGATTACTCTGCCAGTTTGTGAATTGCTGTGCCCCTGAGCTCCATTTTTCAACTCGTTTTTTGTGAGCTGAACGCAAGTCCAAACATTTGGTTCAGGACCTATACTGGTTCCCGGTGGGTGGCTGAGACTTTGGTGAATTCTTCTTCCTGCCGGGAAATTAGAGTGACATGTGCCCATCCAAATGCCTAACAGCTACTCTCTCATTGGTTCTCCCTCTTCCCTTTCCTCCTCTGCCAAATGGGCAACGTGTGTGAACCAGGAGCTTAAAGGGGCTGTCTCTCCAAGTTGGGAGATTGATAGTAAAGCTGTTGGACAGTCAAACCGGAGCACCAGGAGAGGGACTCTTCGTTGAGTTTTAGAAACCTTTCGTATTCACAGTGTGTCCATTCTCTAGGGTTCCCGTACATGTTATAGCTGTAGTAATATTCCCTTCAACCTGGAGAGGTGGGACCCATGGAATGGTGGCCATGCATTATTGCTTTAAAGGGTCTGCATTTGCTCACCCAATCTCACCAATCCTCTCAGTCCCAAGTGTCCAGCCTCATGCCACATCCAGCTGTCATCGTAGATAGGGTCATTCCAGGTTGCATCAGAGACCCTGAAGGAATTGTAAAGAATTTCCCTGTTTCTTTGTTCTGTTTTTGAAATTCCTTTTTAGAGTGGGTTTGAGCTGATTCTCGCTGCCATGTTTATGCCAGTCTAGACACACTTGATTCCCTTACGGAGACATATCAATACATAGGTTTTAAGATTCTTACTAGTCAGATCTATTCCTCTGCGGGAAATATGGGGTTTTGAGTCCCTTTCACTGAGGAAGGTGTAGGTCTTGTCTATTCCATAGTTGGTTTTTGGAACAGTACCTGTGCTTATATCAAACTCTGATTTGATGCATCACCCCACCTCTCCTTCCCCCTTAAGCAGGCATAAGGGTGTTTTCTAAATGTGAGACTCTGTTCTCTTGCCTAACTCAGTTCATGTGTAGCCATGTTTACAGGATCTTCCTAAGTGATATCTTATGATAAGTTTCTTTTCCTGTGTGACTTCTTTCCCTTAGAATCATCGTACCTGAATCCACTCATTTTGCTGCTACCCGTCTTATGACATTGATTTCGTGGCTGAGGGATATTCCATCGTACGTAAGTTCCACAATGTTTGGAACCATTTTTATATTTCCTGGGATATTTCAGGTGTACCCAGGTTGAGGTTCTTGTAAGCAGTGCAGCCCTCAATTTGGGGGTGGCTCTGTCTTATGGATTTTCAGTTTTCCCAAGGTATATTCCCTAGACTGGAAGTGCCCTTGGCTCTGTAGCTCTGTTGTTTACTTGTTTTAGGGAACACAATGCACTCCTCCAGTGAGGCAGTTGGCAACTTACATCCCGCCCATCAGCATAACAAGGCTCCCTGTTCTCCAGGGCCTGTCTTGCCTTTCTGGTTTTTACACATTTTGTGGATGTCCCTTTTGACCGGTGGGAAGTGATACTTCTTTGTAGTGCAGATTTGCATTGCCCGCTTGCTTGCTTGGCCAAAAAGGGCGTATGCGTTTTCTCCTGAATATATTCAGGAGAAAACGCATACGCCCTTTTTGGCCAAGTGCATCATTGTCGAAGTTGTGCCCCTCTTCCTGTGCTTTACAGGCGATTCTAACGTACCTCTTGAAATCTGTTTCCTGCTATTCTGCCTCGCATTCAAGTCCGCCTCGTTGCCTTCCCTCAACAGATTTTTGGACGATAGTTGGCCTTGATTACTCTGCCAGTTTGTGAATTGCTGTGCCCCTGAGCTCCATTTTTCAACTCGTTTTTTGTGAGCTGAACGCAAGTCCAAACATTTGGTTCAGGACCTATACTGGTTCCCGGTGGGTGGCTGAGACTTTGGTGAATTCTTCTTCCTGCCGGGAAATTAGAGTGACATGTGCCCATCCAAATGCCTAACAGCTACTCTCTCATTGGTTCTCCCTCTTCCCTTTCCTCCTCTGCCAAATGGGCAACCTGTGTGAACCAGGAGCTTAAAGGGGCTGTCTCTCCAAGTTGGGAGATTGATAGTAAAGCTGTTGGAAAGTCAAACCGGAGCACCAGGAGAGGGACTCTTCGTTGAGTTTTAGAAACCTTTCGTATTCACAGTGTGTCCATTCTCTAGGGTTCCCGTACATGTTATAGCTGTAGTAATATTCCCTTCAACCTGGAGAGGTGGGACCCATGGAATGGTGGCCATGCATTATTGCTTTAAAGGGTCTGCATTTGCTCACCCAATCTCACCAATCCTCTCAGTCCCAAGTGTCCAGCCTCATGCCCCATCCAGCTGTCATCGTAGATAGGGTCATTCCAGGTTGCATCAGAGACCCTGAAGGAATTGTAAAGAATTTCCCTGTTTCTTTGTTCTGTTTTTGAAATTCCTTTTTAGAGTGGGTTTGAGCTGATTCTCGCTGCCATGTTTATGCCAGTCTAGACACACTTGATTCCCTTACGGAGACATATCAATACATAGGTTTTAAGATTCTTACTAGTCAGATCTATTCCTCTGCGGGAAATATGGGGTTTTGAGTCCCTTTCACTGAGGAAGGTGTAGGTCTTGTCTATTCCATAGTTGGTTTTTGGAACAGTACCTGTGCTTATATCAAACTCTGGTTTGATGCATCACCCCACCTCTCCTTCCCCCTTAAGCAGGCATAAGAGTGTTTTCTAAATGTGAGACTCTGTTCTCTTGCCTAACTCAGTTCATGTGTAGCCATGTTTACAGGATCTTCCTAAGTGATATCTTATGATAAGTTTCTTTTCCTGTGTGACTTCTTTCCCTTAGAATCATCGTACCTGAATCCACTCATTTTGCTGCTACCCGTCTTATGACATTGATTTCGTGGCTGAGGGATATTCCATCGTACGTAAGTTCCACAATGTTTGGAACCATTTTTATATTTCCTGGGATATTTCAGGTGTACCCAGGTTGAGGTTCTTGTAAGCAGTGCAGCCCTCAATTTGGGGGTGGCTCTGTCTTATGGATTTTCAGTTTTCCCAAGGTATATTCCCTAGACTGGAAGTGCCCTTGGCTCTGTAGCTCTGTTGTTTACTTGTTTTAGGGAACACAATGCACTCCTCCAGTGAGGCAGTTGGCAACTTACATCCCGCCCATCAGCATAACAAGGCTCCCTGTTCTCCAGGGCCTGTCTTGCCTTTCTGGTTTTTACACATTTTGTGGATGTCCCTTTTGACCGGTGGGAAGTGATACTTCTTTGTAGTGCAGATTTGCATTGCCCGCTTGCTTGCTTGGCCAAAAAGGGCGTATGCATTTTCTCCTGAATATATTCAGGAGAAAACGCATACGCCCTTTTTGGCCAAGTGCATCATTGTCGAAGTTGTGCCCCTCTTCCTGTGCTTTACAGGCGATTCTAACGTACCTCTTGAAATCTGTTTCCTGCTATTCTGCCTCGCATTCAAGTCCGCCTCGTTGCCTTCCCTCAACAGATTTTTGGACGATAGTTGGCCTTGATTACTCTGCCAGTTTGTGAATTGCTGTGCCCCTGAGCTCCATTTTTCAACTCGTTTTTTGTGAGCTGAACGCAAGTCCAAACATTTGGTTCAGGACCTATACTGGTTCCCGGTGGGTGGCTGAGACTTTGGTGAATTCTTCTTCCTGCCGGGAAATTAGAGTGACATGTGCCCATCCAAATGCCTAACAGCTACTCTCTCATTGGTTCTCCCTCTTCCCTTTCCTCCTCTGCCAAATGGGCAACCTGTGTGAACCAGGAGCTTAAAGGGGCTGTCTCTCCAAGTTGGGAGGTTGATAGTAAAGCTGTTGGAAAGTCAAACCGGAGCACCAGGAGAGGGACTCTTCGTTGAGTTTTAGAAACCTTTCGTATTCACAGTGTGTCCATTCTCTAGGGTTCCCGTACATGTTATAGCTGTAGTAATATTCCCTTCAACCTGGAGAGGTGGGACCCATGGAATGGTGGCCATGCATTATTGCTTTAAAGGGTCTGCATTTGCTCACCCAATCTCACCAATCCTCTCAGTCCCAAGTGTCCAGCCTCATGCCCCATCCAGCTGTCATCGTAGATAGGGTCATTCCAGGTTGCATCAGAGACCCTGAAGGAATTGTAAAGAATTTCCCTGTTTCTTTGTTCTGTTTTTGAAATTCCTTTTTAGAGTGGGTTTGAGCTGATTCTCGCTGCCATGTTTATGCCAGTCTAGACACACTTGATTCCCTTACGGAGACATATCAATACATAGGTTTTAAGATTCTTACTAGTCAGATCTATTCCTCTGCGGGAAATATGGGGTTTTGAGTCCCTTTCACTGAGGAAGGTGTAGGTCTTGTCTATTCCATAGTTGGTTTTTGGAACAGTACCTGTGCTTATATCAAACTCTGGTTTGATGCATCACCCCACCTCTCCTTCCCCCTTAAGCAGGCATAAGGGTGTTTTCTAAATGTGAGACTCTGTTCTCTTGCCTAACTCAGTTCATGTGTAGCCATGTTTACAGGATCTTCCTAAGTGATATCTTATGATAAGTTTCTTTTCCTGTGTGACTTCTTTCCCTTAGAATCATCGTACCTGAATGCACTCATTTTGCTGCTACTGGTCTTATGACATTGATTTCGTGGCTGAGGGATATTCCATCGTACGTAAGTTCCACAATGTTTGGAACCATTTTTATATTTCCTGGGATATTTCAGGTGTACCCAGGTTGAGGTTCTTGTAAGCAGTGCAGCCCTCAATTTGGGGGTGGCTCTGTCTTATGGATTTTCAGTTTTCCCAAGGTATATTCCCTAGACTGGAAGTGCCCTTGGCTCTGTAGCTCTGTTGTTTACTTGTTTTAGGGAACACAATGCACTCCTCCAGTGAGGCAGTTGGCAACTTACATCCCGCCCATCAGCATAACAAGGCTCCCTGTTCTCCAGGGCCTGTCTTGCCTTTCTGGTTTTTACACATTTTGTGGATGTCCCTTTTGACCGGTGGGAAGTGATACTTCTTTGTAGTGCAGATTTGCATTGCCCGCTTGCTTGCTTGGCCAAAAAGGGCGTATGCGTTTTCTCCTGAATATATTCAGGAGAAAACGCATACGCCCTTTTTGGCCAAGTGCATCATTGTCGAAGTTGTGCCCCTCTTCCTGTGCTTTACAGGCGATTCTAACGTACCTCTTGAAATCTGTTTCCTGCTATTCTGCCTCGCATTCAAGTCCGCCTCGTTGCCTTCCCTCAACAGATTTTTGGACGATAGTTGGCCTTGATTACTCTGCCAGTTTGTGAATTGCTGTGCCCCTGAGCTCCATTTTTCAACTCGTTTTTTGTGAGCTGAACGCAAGTCCAAACATTTGGTTCAGGACCTATACTGGTTCCCGGTGGGTGGCTGAGACTTTGGTGAATTCTTCTTCCTGCCGGGAAATTAGAGTGACATGTGCCCATCCAAATGCCTAACAGCTACTCTCTCATTGGTTCTCCCTCTTCCCTTTCCTCCTCTGCCAAATGGGCAACGTGTGTGAACCAGGAGCTTAAAGGGGCTGTCTCTCCAAGTTGGGAGATTGATAGTAAAGCTGTTGGACAGTCAAACCGGAGCACCAGGAGAGGGACTCTTCGTTGAGTTTTAGAAACCTTTCGTATTCACAGTGTGTCCATTCTCTAGGGTTCCCGTACATGTTATAGATGTAGTAATATTCCCTTCAACCTGGAGAGGTGGGACCCATGGAATGGTGGCCATGCATTATTGCTTTAAAGGGTCTGCATTTGCTCACCCAATCTCACCAATCCTCTCAGTCCCAAGTGTCCAGCCTCATGCCACATCCAGCTGTCATCGTAGATAGGGTCATTCCAGGTTGCATCAGAGACCCTGAAGGAATTGTAAAGAATTTCCCTGTTTCTTTGTTCTGTTTTTGAAATTCCTTTTTAGAGTGGGTTTGAGCTGATTCTCGCTGCCATGTTTATGCCAGTCTAGACACACTTGATTCCCTTACGGAGACATATCAATACATAGGTTTTAAGATTCTTACTAGTCAGATCTATTCCTCTGCGGGAAATATGGGGTTTTGAGTCCCTTTCACTGAGGAAGGTGTAGGTCTTGTCTATTCCATAGTTGGTTTTTGGAACAGTACCTGTGCTTATATCAAACTCTGGTTTGATGCATCACCCCACCTCTCCTTCCCCCTTAAGCAGGCATAAGGGTGTTTTCTAAATGTGAGACTCTGTTCTCTTGCCTAACTCAGTTCATGTGTAGCCATGTTTACAGGATCTTCCTAAGTGATATCTTATGATAAGTTTCTTTTCCTGTGTGACTTCTTTCCCTTAGAATCATCGTACCTGAATCCACTCATTTTGCTGCTACCCGTCTTATGACATTGATTTCGTGGCTGAGGGATATTCCATCGTACGTAAGTTCCACAATGTTTGGAACCATTTTTATATTTCCTGGGATATTTCAGGTGTACCCAGGTTGAGGTTCTTGTAAGCAGTGCAGCCCTCAATTTGGGGGTGGCTCTGTCTTATGGATTTTCAGTTTTCCCAAGGTATATTCCCTAGACTGGAAGTGCCCTTGGCTCTGTAGCTCTGTTGTTTACTTGTTTTAGGGAACACAATGCACTCCTCCAGTGAGGCAGTTGGCAACTTACATCCCGCCCATCAGCATAACAAGGCTCCCTGTTCTCCAGGGCCTGTCTTGCCTTTCTGGTTTTTACACATTTTGTGGATGTCCCTTTTGACCGGTGGGAAGTGATACTTCTTTGTAGTGCAGATTTGCATTGCCCGCTTGCTTGCTTGGCCAAAAAGGGCGTATGCGTTTTCTCCTGAATATATTCAGGAGAAAACGCATACGCCCTTTTTGGCCAAGTGCATCATTGTCGAAGTTGTGCCCCTCTTCCTGTGCTTTACAGGCGATTCTAACGTACCTCTTGAAATCTGTTTCCTGCTATTCTGCCTCGCATTCAAGTCCGCCTCGTTGCCTTCCCTCAACAGATTTTTGGACGATAGTTGGCCTTGATTACTCTGCCAGTTTGTGAATTGCTGTGCCCCTGAGCTCCATTTTTCAACTCGTTTTTTGTGAGCTGAACGCAAGTCCAAACATTTGGTTCAGGACCTATACTGGTTCCCGGTGGGTGGCTGAGACTTTGGTGAATTCTTCTTCCTGCCGGGAAATTAGAGTGACATGTGCCCATCCAAATGCCTAACAGCTACTCTCTCATTGGTTCTCCCTCTTCCCTTTCCTCCTCTGCCAAATGGGCAACCTGTGTGAACCAGGAGCTTAAAGGGGCTGTCTCTCCAAGTTGGGAGATTGATAGTAAAGCTGTTGGAAAGTCAAACCGGAGCACCAGGAGAGGGACTCTTCGTTGAGTTTTAGAAACCTTTCGTATTCACAGTGTGTCCATTCTCTAGGGTTCCCGTACATGTTATAGCTGTAGTAATATTCCCTTCAACCTGGAGAGGTGGGACCCATGGAATGGTGGCCATGCATTATTGCTTTAAAGGGTCTGCATTTGCTCACCCAATCTCACCAATCCTCTCAGTCCCAAGTGTCCAGCCTCATGCCACATCCAGCTGTCATCGTAGATAGGGTCATTCCAGGTTGCATCAGAGACCCTGAAGGAATTGTAAAGAATTTCCCTGTTTCTTTGTTCTGTTTTTGAAATTCCTTTTTAGAGTGGGTTTGAGCTGATTCTCGCTGCCATGTTTATGCCAGTCTAGACACACTTGATTCCCTTACGGAGACATATCAATACATAGGTTTTAAGATTCTTACTAGTCAGATCTATTCCTCTGCGGGAAATATGGGGTTTTGAGTCCCTTTCACTGAGGAAGGTGTAGGTCTTGTCTATTCCATAGTTGGTTTTTGGAACAGTACCTGTGCTTATATCAAACTCTGGTTTGATGCATCACCCCACCTCTCCTTCCCCCTTAAGCAGGCATAAGAGTGTTTTCTAAATGTGAGACTCTGTTCTCTTGCCTAACTCAGTTCATGTGTAGCCATGTTTACAGGATCTTCCTAAGTGATATCTTATGATAAGTTTCTTTTCCTGTGTGACTTCTTTCCCTTAGAATCATCGTACCTGAATCCACTCATTTTGCTGCTACCCGTCTTATGACATTGATTTCGTGGCTGAGGGATATTCCATCGTACGTAAGTTCCACAATGTTTGGAACCATTTTTATATTTCCTGGGATATTTCAGGTGTACCCAGGTTGAGGTTCTTGTAAGCAGTGCAGCCCTCAATTTGGGGGTGGCTCTGTCTTATGGATTTTCAGTTTTCCCAAGGTATATTCCCTAGACTGGAAGTGCCCTTGGCTCTGTAGCTCTGTTGTTTACTTGTTTTAGGGAACACAATGCACTCCTCCAGTGAGGCAGTTGGCAACTTACATCCCGCCCATCAGCATAACAAGGCTCCCTGTTCTCCAGGGCCTGTCTTGCCTTTCTGGTTTTTACACATTTTGTGGATGTCCCTTTTGACCGGTGGGAAGTGATACTTCTTTGTAGTGCAGATTTGCATTGCCCGCTTGCTTGCTTGGCCAAAAAGGGCGTATGCGTTTTCTCCTGAATATATTCAGGAGAAAACGCATACGCCCTTTTTGGCCAAGTGCATCATTGTCGAAGTTGTGCCCCTCTTCCTGTGCTTTACAGGCGATTCTAACGTACCTCTTGAAATCTGTTTCCTGCTATTCTGCCTCGCATTCAAGTCCGCATCGTTGCCTTCCCTCAACAGATTTTTGGACGATAGTGGGCCTTGATTACTCTGCCAGTTTGTGAATTGCTGTGCCCCTGAGCTCCATTTTTCAACTCGTTTTTTGTGAGCTGAACGCAAGTCCAAACATTTGGTTCAGGACCTATACTGGTTCCCGGTGGGTGGCTGAGACTTTGGTGAATTCTTCTTCCTGCCGGGAAATTAGAGTGACATGTGCCCATCCAAATGCCTAACAGCTACTCTCTCATTGGTTCTCCCTCTTCCCTTTCCTCCTCTGCCAAATGGGCAACCTGTGTGAACCAGGAGCTTAAAGGGGCTGTCTCTCCAAGTTGGGAGGTTGATAGTAAAGCTGTTGGAAAGTCAAACCGGAGCACCAGGAGAGGGACTCTTCGTTGAGTTTTAGAAACCTTTCGTATTCACAGTGTGTCCATTCTCTAGGGTTCCCGTACATGTTATAGCTGTAGTAATATTCCCTTCAACCTGGAGAGGTGGGACCCATGGAATGGTGGCCATGCATTATTGCTTTAAAGGGTCTGCATTTGCTCACCCAATCTCACCAATCCTCTCAGTCCCAAGTGTCCAGCCTCATGCCCCATCCAGCTGTCATCGTAGATAGGGTCATTCCAGGTTGCATCAGAGACCCTGAAGGAATTGTAAAGAATTTCCCTGTTTCTTTGTTCTGTTTTTGAAATTCCTTTTTAGAGTGGGTTTGAGCTGATTCTCGCTGCCATGTTTATGCCAGTCTAGACACACTTGATTCCCTTACGGAGACATATCAATACATAGGTTTTAAGATTCTTACTAGTCAGATCTATTCCTCTGCGGGAAATATGGGGTTTTGAGTCCCTTTCACTGAGGAAGGTGTAGGTCTTGTCTATTCCATAGTTGGTTTTTGGAACAGTACCTGTGCTTATATCAAACTCTGGTTTGATGCATCACCCCACCTCTCCTTCCCCCTTAAGCAGGCATAAGGGTGTTTTCTAAATGTGAGACTCTGTTCTCTTGCCTAACTCAGTTCATGTGTAGCCATGTTTACAGGATCTTCCTAAGTGATATCTTATGATAAGTTTCTTTTCCTGTGTGACTTCTTTCCCTTAGAATCATCGTACCTGAATGCACTCATTTTGCTGCTACTGGTCTTATGACATTGATTTCGTGGCTGAGGGATATTCCATCGTACGTAAGTTCCACAATGTTTGGAACCATTTTTATATTTCCTGGGATATTTCAGGTGTACCCAGGTTGAGGTTCTTGTAAGCAGTGCAGCCCTCAATTTGGGGGTGGCTCTGTCTTATGGATTTTCAGTTTTCCCAAGGTATATTCCCTAGACTGGAAGTGCCCTTGGCTCTGTAGCTCTGTTGTTTACTTGTTTTAGGGAACACAATGCACTCCTCCAGTGAGGCAGTTGGCAACTTACATCCCGCCCATCAGCATAACAAGGCTCCCTGTTCTCCAGGGCCTGTCTTGCCTTTCTGGTTTTTACACATTTTGTGGATGTCCCTTTTGACCGGTGGGAAGTGATACTTCTTTGTAGTGCAGATTTGCATTGCCCGCTTGCTTGCTTGGCCAAAAAGGGCGTATGCGTTTTCTCCTGAATATATTCAGGAGAAAACGCATACGCCCTTTTTGGCCAAGTGCATCATTGTCGAAGTTGTGCCCCTCTTCCTGTGCTTTACAGGCGATTCTAACGTACCTCTTGAAATCTGTTTCCTGCTATTCTGCCTCGCATTCAAGTCCGCCTCGTTGCCTTCCCTCAACAGATTTTTGGACGATAGTTGGCCTTGATTACTCTGCCAGTTTGTGAATTGCTGTGCCCCTGAGCTCCATTTTTCAACTCGTTTTTTGTGAGCTGAACGCAAGTCCAAACATTTGGTTCAGGACCTATACTGGTTCCCGGTGGGTGGCTGAGACTTTGGTGAATTCTTCTTCCTGCCGGGAAATTAGAGTGACATGTGCCCATCCAAATGCCTAACAGCTACTCTCTCATTGGTTCTCCCTCTTCCCTTTCCTCCTCTGCCAAATGGGCAACGTGTGTGAACCAGGAGCTTAAAGGGGCTGTCTCTCCAAGTTGGGAGATTGATAGTAAAGCTGTTGGACAGTCAAACCGGAGCACCAGGAGAGGGACTCTTCGTTGAGTTTTAGAAACCTTTCGTATTCACAGTGTGTCCATTCTCTAGGGTTCCCGTACATGTTATAGCTGTAGTAATATTCCCTTCAACCTGGAGAGGTGGGACCCATGGAATGGTGGCCATGCATTATTGCTTTAAAGGGTCTGCATTTGCTCACCCAATCTCACCAATCCTCTCAGTCCCAAGTGTCCAGCCTCATGCCACATCCAGCTGTCATCGTAGATAGGGTCATTCCAGGTTGCATCAGAGACCCTGAAGGAATTGTAAAGAATTTCCCTGTTTCTTTGTTCTGTTTTTGAAATTCCTTTTTAGAGTGGGTTTGAGCTGATTCTCGCTGCCATGTTTATGCCAGTCTAGACACACTTGATTCCCTTACGGAGACATATCAATACATAGGTTTTAAGATTCTTACTAGTCAGATCTATTCCTCTGCGGGAAATATGGGGTTTTGAGTCCCTTTCACTGAGGAAGGTGTAGGTCTTGTCTATTCCATAGTTGGTTTTTGGAACAGTACCTGTGCTTATATCAAACTCTGGTTTGATGCATCACCCCACCTCTCCTTCCCCCTTAAGCAGGCATAAGGGTGTTTTCTAAATGTGAGACTCTGTTCTCTTGCCTAACTCAGTTCATGTGTAGCCATGTTTACAGGATCTTCCTAAGTGATATCTTATGATAAGTTTCTTTTCCTGTGTGACTTCTTTCCCTTAGAATCATCGTACCTGAATCCACTCATTTTGCTGCTACCCGTCTTATGACATTGATTTCGTGGCTGAGGGATATTCCATCGTACGTAAGTTCCACAATGTTTGGAACCATTTTTATATTTCCTGGGATATTTCAGGTGTACCCAGGTTGAGGTTCTTGTAAGCAGTGCAGCCCTCAATTTGGGGGTGGCTCTGTCTTATGGATTTTCAGTTTTCCCAAGGTATATTCCCTAGACTGGAAGTGCCCTTGGCTCTGTAGCTCTGTTGTTTACTTGTTTTAGGGAACACAATGCACTCCTCCAGTGAGGCAGTTGGCAACTTACATCCCGCCCATCAGCATAACAAGGCTCCCTGTTCTCCAGGGCCTGTCTTGCCTTTCTGGTTTTTACACATTTTGTGGATGTCCCTTTTGACCGGTGGGAAGTGATACTTCTTTGTAGTGCAGATTTGCATTGCCCGCTTGCTTGCTTGGCCAAAAAGGGCGTATGCGTTTTCTCCTGAATATATTCAGGAGAAAACGCATACGCCCTTTTTGGCCAAGTGCATCATTGTCGAAGTTGTGCCCCTCTTCCTGTGCTTTACAGGCGATTCTAACGTACCTCTTGAAATCTGTTTCCTGCTATTCTGCCTCGCATTCAAGTCCGCCTCGTTGCCTTCCCTCAACAGATTTTTGGACGATAGTTGGCCTTGATTACTCTGCCAGTTTGTGAATTGCTGTGCCCCTGAGCTCCATTTTTCAACTCGTTTTTTGTGAGCTGAACGCAAGTCCAAACATTTGGTTCAGGACCTATACTGGTTCCCGGTGGGTGGCTGAGACTTTGGTGAATTCTTCTTCCTGCCGGGAAATTAGAGTGACATGTGCCCATCCAAATGCCTAACAGCTACTCTCTCATTGGTTCTCCCTCTTCCCTTTCCTCCTCTGCCAAATGGGCAACCTGTGTGAACCAGGAGCTTAAAGGGGCTGTCTCTCCAAGTTGGGAGATTGATAGTAAAGCTGTTGGAAAGTCAAACCGGAGCACCAGGAGAGGGACTCTTCGTTGAGTTTTAGAAACCTTTCGTATTCACAGTGTGTCCATTCTCTAGGGTTCCCGTACATGTTATAGCTGTAGTAATATTCCCTTCAACCTGGAGAGGTGGGACCCATGGAATGGTGGCCATGCATTATTGCTTTAAAGGGTCTGCATTTGCTCACCCAATCTCACCAATCCTCTCAGTCCCAAGTGTCCAGCCTCATGCCACATCCAGCTGTCATCGTAGATAGGGTCATTCCAGGTTGCATCAGAGACCCTGAAGGAATTGTAAAGAATTTCCCTGTTTCTTTGTTCTGTTTTTGAAATTCCTTTTTAGAGTGGGTTTGAGCTGATTCTCGCTGCCATGTTTATGCCAGTCTAGACACACTTGATTCCCTTACGGAGACATATCAATACATAGGTTTTAAGATTCTTACTAGTCAGATCTATTCCTCTGCGGGAAATATGGGGTTTTGAGTCCCTTTCACTGAGGAAGGTGTAGGTCTTGTCTATTCCATAGTTGGTTTTTGGAACAGTACCTGTGCTTATATCAAACTCTGGTTTGATGCATCACCCCACCTCTCCTTCCCCCTTAAGCAGGCATAAGAGTGTTTTCTAAATGTGAGACTCTGTTCTCTTGCCTAACTCAGTTCATGTGTAGCCATGTTTACAGGATCTTCCTAAGTGATATCTTATGATAAGTTTCTTTTCCTGTGTGACTTCTTTCCCTTAGAATCATCGTACCTGAATCCACTCATTTTGCTGCTACCCGTCTTATGACATTGATTTCGTGGCTGAGGGATATTCCATCGTACGTAAGTTCCACAATGTTTGGAACCATTTTTATATTTCCTGGGATATTTCAGGTGTACCCAGGTTGAGGTTCTTGTAAGCAGTGCAGCCCTCAATTTGGGGGTGGCTCTGTCTTATGGATTTTCAGTTTTCCCAAGGTATATTCCCTAGACTGGAAGTGCCCTTGGCTCTGTAGCTCTGTTGTTTACTTGTTTTAGGGAACACAATGCACTCCTCCAGTGAGGCAGTTGGCAACTTACATCCCGCCCATCAGCATAACAAGGCTCCCTGTTCTCCAGGGCCTGTCTTGCCTTTCTGGTTTTTACACATTTTGTGGATGTCCCTTTTGACCGGTGGGAAGTGATACTTCTTTGTAGTGCAGATTTGCATTGCCCGCTTGCTTGCTTGGCCAAAAAGGGCGTATGCGTTTTCTCCTGAATATATTCAGGAGAAAACGCATACGCCCTTTTTGGCCAAGTGCATCATTGTCGAAGTTGTGCCCCTCTTCCTGTGCTTTACAGGCGATTCTAACGTACCTCTTGAAATCTGTTTCCTGCTATTCTGCCTCGCATTCAAGTCCGCATCGTTGCCTTCCCTCAACAGATTTTTGGACGATAGTGGGCCTTGATTACTCTGCCAGTTTGTGAATTGCTGTGCCCCTGAGCTCCATTTTTCAACTCGTTTTTTGTGAGCTGAACGCAAGTCCAAACATTTGGTTCAGGACCTATACTGGTTCCCGGTGGGTGGCTGAGACTTTGGTGAATTCTTCTTCCTGCCGGGAAATTAGAGTGACATGTGCCCATCCAAATGCCTAACAGCTACTCTCTCATTGGTTCTCCCTCTTCCCTTTCCTCCTCTGCCAAATGGGCAACCTGTGTGAACCAGGAGCTTAAAGGGGCTGTCTCTCCAAGTTGGGAGGTTGATAGTAAAGCTGTTGGAAAGTCAAACCGGAGCACCAGGAGAGGGACTCTTCGTTGAGTTTTAGAAACCTTTCGTATTCACAGTGTGTCCATTCTCTAGGGTTCCCGTACATGTTATAGCTGTAGTAATATTCCCTTCAACCTGGAGAGGTGGGACCCATGGAATGGTGGCCATGCATTATTGCTTTAAAGGGTCTGCATTTGCTCACCCAATCTCACCAATCCTCTCAGTCCCAAGTGTCCAGCCTCATGCCACATCCAGCTGTCATCGTAGATAGGGTCATTCCAGGTTGCATCAGAGACCCTGAAGGAATTGTAAAGAATTTCCCTGTTTCTTTGTTCTGTTTTTGAAATTCCTTTTTAGAGTGGGTTTGAGCTGATTCTCGCTGCCATGTTTATGCCAGTCTAGACACACTTGATTCCCTTACGGAGACATATCAATACATAGGTTTTAAGATTCTTACTAGTCAGATCTATTCCTCTGCGGGAAATATGGGGTTTTGAGTCCCTTTCACTGAGGAAGGTGTAGGTCTTGTCTATTCCATAGTTGGTTTTTGGAACAGTACCTGTGCTTATATCAAACTCTGGTTTGATGCATCACCCCACCTCTCCTTCCCCCTTAAGCAGGCATAAGAGTGTTTTCTAAATGTGAGACTCTGTTCTCTTGCCTAACTCAGTTCATGTGTAGCCATGTTTACAGGATCTTCCTAAGTGATATCTTATGATAAGTTTCTTTTCCTGTGTGACTTCTTTCCCTTAGAATCATCGTACCTGAATCCACTCATTTTGCTGCTACCCGTCTTATGACATTGATTTCGTGGCTGAGGGATATTCCATCGTACGTAAGTTCCACAATGTTTGGAACCATTTTTATATTTCCTGGGATATTTCAGGTGTACCCAGGTTGAGGTTCTTGTAAGCAGTGCAGCCCTCAATTTGGGGGTGGCTCTGTCTTATGGATCTTCAGTTTTCCCAAGGTATATTCCCTAGACTGGAAGTGCCCTTGGCTCTGTAGTTCTGTTGTTTACTTGTTTTAGGGAACACAATGCACTCCTCCAGTGAGGCAGTTGGCAACTTACATCCCGCCCATCAGCATAACAAGGCTCCCTGTTCTCCAGGGCCTGTCTTGCCTTTCTGGTTTTTACACATTTTGTGGATGTCCCTTTTGACCGGTGGGAAGTGATACTTCTTTGTAGTGCAGATTTGCATTGCCCGCTTGCTTGCTTGGCCAAAAAGGGCGTATGCGTTTTCTCCTGAATATATTCAGGAGAAAACGCATACGCCCTTTTTCGCCAAGTGCATCATTGTCGAAGTTGTGCCCCTCTTCCTGTGCTTTACAGGCGATTCTAACGTACCTCTTGAAATCGGTTTCCTGCTATTCTGCCTCGCATTCAAGTCCGCCTCGTTGCCTTCCCTCAACAAATTTTTGGACGATAGTGGGCCTTGATTACTCTGCCAGTTTGTGAATTGCTGTGCCCCTGAGCTCCATTTTTCAACTCGTTTTTTGTGAGCTGAACGCAAGTCCAAACATTTGGTTCAGGACCTATACTGGTTCCCGGTGGGTGGCTGAGACTTTGGTGAATTCTTCTTCCTGCCGGGAAATTAGAGTGACATGTGCCCATCCAAATGCCTAACAGCTACTCTCTCATTGGTTCTCCCTCTTCCCTTTCCTCCTCTGCCAAATGGGCAACCTGTGTGAACCAGGAGCTTAAAGGGGCTGTCTCTCCAAGTTGGGAGATTGATAGTAAAGCTGTTGGAAAGTCAAACCGGAGCACCAGGAGAGGGACTCTTCGTTGAGTTTTAGAAACCTTTCGTATTCACAGTGTGTCCATTCTCTAGGTTTCCCGTACATGTTATAGCTGTAGTAATATTCCCTTCAACCTGGAGAGGTGGGACCCATGGAATGGTGGCCATGCATTATTGCTTTAAAGGGTCTGCATTTGCTCACCCAATCTCACCAATCCTCTCAGTCCCAAGTGTCCAGCCTCATGCCACATCCAGCTGTCATCGTAGATAGGGTCATTCCAGGTTGCATCAGAGACCCTGAAGGAATTGTAAAGAATTTCCCTGTTTCTTTGTTCTGTTTTTGAAATTCCTTTTTAGAGTGGGTTTGAGCTGATTCTCGCTGCCATGTTTATGCCAGTCTAGACACACTTGATTCCCTTACGGAGACATATCAATACATAGGTTTTAAGATTCTTACTAGTCAGATCTATTCCTCTGCGGGAAATATGGGGTTTTGAGTCCCTTTCACTGAGGAAGGTGTAGGTCTTGTCTATTCCATAGTTGGTTTTTGGAACAGTACCTGTGCTTATATCAAACTCTGGTTTGATGCATCACCCCACCTCTCCTTCCCCCTTAAGCAGGCATAAGAGTGTTTTCTAAATGTGAGACTCTGTTCTCTTGCCTAACTCAGTTCATGTGTAGCCATGTTTACAGGATCTTCCTAAGTGATATCTTATGATAAGTTTCTTTTCCTGTGTGACTTCTTTCCCTTAGAATCATCGTACCTGAATCCACTCATTTTGCTGCTACTGGTCTTATGACATTGATTTCGTGGCTGAGGGATATTCCATCGTACGTAAGTTCCACAATGTTTGGAACCATTTTTATATTTCCTGGGATATTTCAGGTGTACCCAGGTTGAGGTTCTTGTAAGCAGTGCAGCCCTCAATTTGGGGGTGGCTCTGTCTTATGGATCTTCAGTTTTCCCAAGGTATATTCCCTAGACTGGAAGTGCCCTTGGCTCTGTAGTTCTGTTGTTTACTTGTTTTAGGGAACACAATGCACTCCTCCAGTGAGGCAGTTGGCAACTTACATCCCGCCCATCAGCATAACAAGGCTCCCTGTTCTCCAGGGCCTGTCTTGCCTTTCTGGTTTTTACACATTTTGTGGATGTCCCTTTTGACCGGTGGGAAGTGATACTTCTTTGTAGTGCAGATTTGCATTGCCCGCTTGCTTGCTTGGCCAAAAAGGGCGTATGCGTTTTCTCCTGAATATATTCAGGAGAAAACGCATACGCCCTTTTTCGCCAAGTGCATCATTGTCGAAGTTGTGCCCCTCTTCCTGTGCTTTACAGGCGATTCTAACGTACCTCTTGAAATCGGTTTCCTGCTATTCTGCCTCGCATTCAAGTCCGCCTCGTTGCCTTCCCTCAACAGATTTTTGGACGATAGTTGGCCTTGATTACTCTGCCAGTTTGTGAATTGCTGTGCCCCTGAGCTCCATTTTTCAACTCGTTTTTTGTGAGCTGAACGCAAGTCCAAACATTTGGTTCAGGACCTATACTGGTTCCCGGTGGGTGGCTGAGACTTTGGTGAATTCTTCTTCCTGCCGGGAAATTAGAGTGACATGTGCCCATCCAAATGCCTAACAGCTACTCTCTCATTGGTTCTCCCTCTTCCCTTTCCTCCTCTGCCAAATGGGCAACCTGTGTGAACCAGGAGCTTAAAGGGGCTGTCTCTCCAAGTTGGGAGATTGATAGTAAAGCTGTTGGAAAGTCAAACCGGAGCACCAGGAGAGGGACTCTTCGTTGAGTTTTAGAAACCTTTCGTATTCACAGTGTGTCCATTCTCTAGGTTTCCCGTACATGTTATAGCTGTAGTAATATTCCCTTCAACCTGGAGAAGTGGGACCCATGGAATGGTGGCCATGCATTATTGCTTTAAAGGGTCTGCATTTGCTCACCCAATCTCACCAATCCTCTCAGTCCCAAGTGTCCAGCCTCATGCCACATCCAGCTGTCATCGTAGATAGGGTCATTCCAGGTTGCATCAGAGACCCTGAAGGAATTGTAAAGAATTTCCCTGTTTCTTTGTTCTGTTTTTGAAATTCCTTTTTAGAGTGGGTTTGAGCTGATTCTCGCTGCCATGTTTATGCCAGTCTAGACACACTTGATTCCCTTACGGAGACATATCAATACATAGGTTTTAAGATTCTTACTAGTCAGATCTATTCCTCTGCGGGAAATATGGGGTTTTGAGTCCCTTTCACTGAGGAAGGTGTAGGTCTTGTCTATTCCATAGTTGGTTTTTGGAACGGTACCTGTGCTTATATCAAACTCTGGTTTGATGCATCACCCCACCTCTCCTTCCCCCTTAAGCAGGCATAAGAGTGTTTTCTAAATGTGAGACTCTGTTCTCTTGCCTAACTCAGTTCATGTGTAGCCATGTTTACAGGATCTTCCTAAGTGATATCTTATGATAAGTTTCTTTTCCTGTGTGACTTCTTTCCCTTAGAATCATCGTACCTGAATCCACTCATTTTGCTGCTACCCGTCTTATGACATTGATTTCGTGGCTGAGGGATATTCCATCGTACGTAAGTTCCACAATGTTTGGAACCATTTTTATATTTCCTGGGATATTTCAGGTGTACCCAGGTTGAGGTTCTTGTAAGCAGTGCAGCCCTCAATTTGGGGGTGGCTCTGTCTTATGGATCTTCAGTTTTCCCAAGGTATATTCCCTAGACTGGAAGTGCCCTTGGCTCTGTAGCTGTGTTGTTTACTTGTTTTAGGGAACACAATGCACTCCTCCAGGGAGGCAGTTGGCAGCTTACATCCCGCCCATCAGCATAACAAGGCTCCCTGTTCTCCAGGGCCTGTCTTGCCTTTCTGGTTTTTACACATTTTGTGGATGTCCCTTTTGACCGTTGGGAAGTGATACTTCTTTGTAGTGCAGATTTGCATTGCCCGCTTGCTTGCTTGGCCAAAAAGGGCGTATGCGTTTTCTCCTGAATATATTCAGGAGAAAACGCATACGCCCTTTTTGGCCAAGTGCATCATTGTCGAAGTTGTGCCCCTCTTCCTGTGCTTTACAGGCGATTCTAACGTACCTCTTGAAATCTGTTTCCTGCTATTCTGCCTCGCATTCAAGTCCGCCTCGTTGCCTTCCCTCAACAGATTTTTGGACGATAGTTGGCCTTGATTACTCTGCCAGTTTGTGAATTGCTGTGCCCCTGAGCTCCATTTTTCAACTCGTTTTTTGTGAGCTGAACGCAAGTCCAAACATTTGGTTCAGGACCTATACTGGTTCCCGGTGGGTGGCTGAGACTTTGGTGAATTCTTCTTCCTGCCGGGAAATTAGAGTGACATGTGCCCATCCAAATGCCTAACAGCTACTCTCTCATTGGTTCTCCCTCTTCCCTTTCCTCCTCTGCCAAATGGGCAACCTGTGTGAACCAGGAGCTTAAAGGGGCTGTCTCTCCAAGTTGGGAGATTGATAGTAAAGCTGTTGGAAAGTCAAACCGGAGCACCAGGAGAGGGACTCTTCGTTGAGTTTTAGAAACCTTTCGTATTCACAGTGTGTCCATTCTCTAGGGTTCCCGTACATGTTATAGCTGTAGTAATATTCCCTTCAACCTGGAGAGGTGGGACCCATGGAATGGTTGCCATGCATTATTGCTTTAAAGGGTCTGCATTTGCTCACCCAATCTCACCAATCCTCTCAGTCCCAAGTGTCCAGCCTCATGCCACATCCAGCTGTCATCGTAGATAGGGTCATTCCAGGTTGCATCAGAGACCCTGAAGGAATTGTAAAGAATTTCCCTGTTTCTTTGTTCTGTTTTTGAAATTCCTTTTTAGAGTGGGTTTGAGCTGATTCTCGCTGCCATGTTTATGCCAGTCTAGACACACTTGATTCCCTTACGGAGACATATCAATACATAGGTTTTAAGATTCTTACTAGTCAGATCTATTCCTCTGCGGGAAATATGGGGTTTTGAGTCCCTTTCACTGAGGAAGGTGTAGGTCTTGTCTATTCCATAGTTGGTTTTTGGAACGGTACCTGTGCTTATATCAAACTCGGGTTTGATGCATCACCCCACCTCTCCTTCCCCCTTAAGCAGGCATAAGAGTGTTTTCTAAATGTGAGACTCTGTTCTCTTGCCTAACTCAGTTCATGTGTAGCCATGTTTACAGGATCTTCCTAAGTGATATCTTATGATAAGTTTCTTTTCCTGTGTGACTTCTTTCCCTTAGAATCATCGTACCTGAATCCACTCATTTTGCTGCTACTGGTCTTATGACATTGATTTCGTGGCTGAGGGATATTCCATCGTACGTAAGTTCCACAATGTTTGGAACCATTTTTATATTTCCCGGGATATTTCAGGTGTACCCAGGTTGAGGTTCTTGTAAGCAGTGCAGCCCTCAATTTGGGGGTGGCTCTGTCTTATGGATTTTCAGTTTTCCCAAGGTATATTCCCTAGACTGGAAGTGCCCTTGGCTCTGTAGCTCTGTTGTTTACTTGTTTTAGGGAACACAATGCACTCCTCCAGGGAGGCAGTTGGCAACTTACATCCCGCCCATCAGCATAACAAGGCTCCCTGTTCTCCAGGGCCTGTCTTGCCTTTCTGGTTTTTACACATTTTGTGGATGTCCCTTTTGACCGTTGGGAAGTGATACTTCTTTGTAGTGCAGATTTGCATTGCCCGCTTGCTTGCTTGGCCAAAAAGGGCGTATGCGTTTTCTCCTGAATATATTCAGGAGAAAACGCATACGCCCTTTTTGGCCAAGTGCATCACTGTCGAAGTTGTGCCCCTCTTCCTGTGCTTTACAGGAGATTCTAACGTACCTCTTGAAATCTGTTTCCTGCTATTCTGCCTCGCATTCAAGTCCGCCTCGTTGCCTTCCCTCAACAGATTTTTGGACGATAGTTGGCCTTGATTACTCTGCCAGTTTGTGAATTGCTGTGCCCCTGAGCTCCATTTTTCAACTCGTTTTTTGTGAGCTGAACGCAAGTCCAAACATTTGGTTCAGGACCTATACTGGTTCCCGGTGGGTGGCTGAGACTTTGGTGAATTCTTCTTCCTGCCGGGAAATTAGAGTGACATGTGCCCATCCAAATGCCTAACAGCTACTCTCTCATTGGTTCTCCCTCTTCCCTTTCCTCCTCTGCCAAATGGGCAACCTGTGTGAACCAGGAGCTTAAAGGGGCTGTCTCTCCAAGTTGGGAGATTGATAGTAAAGCTGTTGGAAAGTCAAACCGGAGCACCAGGAGAGGGACTCTTCGTTGAGTTTTAGAAACCTTTCGTATTCACAGTGTGTCCATTCTCTAGGGTTCCCGTACATGTTATAGCTGTAGTAATATTCCCTTCAACCTGGAGAGGTGGGACCCATGGAATGGTTGCCATGCATTATTGTTTTAAAGGGTCTGCATTTGCTCACCCAATCTCACCAATCCTCTCAGTCCCAAGTGTCCAGCCTCATGCCACATCCAGCTGTCATCGTAGATAGGGTCATTCCAGGTTGCATCAGAGACCCTGAAGGAATTGTAAAGAATTTCCCTGTTTCTTTGTTCTGTTCTTGAAATTCCTTTTTAGAGTGGGTTTGAGCTGATTCTCGCTGCCATGTTTATGCCAGTCTAGACACACTTGATTCCCTTACGGAGACATATCAATACATAGGTTTTAAGATTCTTACTAGTCAGATCTATTCCTCTGCGGGAAATATGGGGTTTTGAGTCCCTTTCACTGAGGAAGGTGTAGGTCTTGTCTATTCCATAGTTGGTTTTTGGAACAGTACCTGTGCTTATATCAAACTCGGGTTTGATGCATCACCCCACCTCTCCTTCCCCCTTAAGCAGGCATAAGAGTGTTTTCAAAATGTGAGACTCTGTTCTCTTGCCTAACTCAGTTCATGTGTTGCCATGTTTACAGGATCTTCCTAAGTGATATCTTATGATAAGTTTCTTTTCCTGTGTGACTTCTTTCCCTTAGAATCATCGTACCTGAATCCACTCATTTTGCTGCTACTGGTCTTATGACATTGATTTCTTGGCTGAGGGATATTCCATCGTACGTAAGTTCCACAATGTTTTGAACCATTTTTATATTTCCCGGGATATTTCAGGTGTACCCAGGTTGAGGTTCTTGTAAGCAGTGCAGCCCTCAATTTGGGGGTGGCTCTGTCTTATGGATCTTCAGTTTTCCCAAGGTATATTCCCTAGACTGGAAGTGCCCTTGGCTCTGTAGCTCTGTTGTTTACTTGTTTTAGGGAACACAATGCACTCCTCCAGGGAGGCAGTTGGCAACTTACATCCCGCCCATCAGCATAACAAGGCTCCCTGTTCTCCAGGGCCTGTCTTGCCTTTCTGGTTTTTACACATTTTGTGGATGTCCCTTTTGACCGTTGGGAAGTGATACTTCTTTGTAGTGCAGATTTGCATTGCCCGCTTGCTTGCTTGGCCAAAAAGGGCGTATGCGTTTTCTCCTGAATATATTCAGGAGAAAACGCATACGCCCTTTTTGGCCAAGTGCATCATTGTCGAAGTTGTGCCCCTCTTCCTGTGCTTTACAGGCGATTCTAACGTACCTCTTGAAATCTGTTTCCTGCTATTCTGCCTCGCATTCAAGTCCGCCTCGTTGCCTTCCCTCAACAGATTTTTGGACGATAGTTGGCCTTGATTACTCTGCCAGTTTGTGAATTGCTGTGCCCCTGAGCTCCATTTTTCAACTCGTTTTTTGTGAGCTGAACGCAAGTCCAAACATTTGGTTCAGGACCTATACTGGTTCCCGGTGGGTGGCTGAGACTTTGGTGAATTCTTCTTCCTGCCGGGAAATTAGAGTGACATGTGCCCATCCAAATGCCTAACAGCTACTCTCTCATTGGTTCTCCCTCTTCCCTTTCCTCCTCTGCCAAATGGGCAACCTGTGTGAACCAGGAGCTTAAAGGGGCTGTCTCTCCAAGTTGGGAGATTGATAGTAAAGCTGTTGGAAAGTCAAACCGGAGCACCAGGAGAGGGACTCTTCGTTGAGTTTTAGAAACCTTTCGTATTCACAGTGTGTCCATTCTCTAGGTTTCCCGTACATGTTATAGCTGTAGTAATATTCCCTTCAACCTGGAGAGGTGGGACCCATGGAATGGTTGCCATGCATTATTGCTTTAAAGGGTCTGCATTTGCTCACCCAATCTCACCAATCCTCTCAGTCCCAAGTGTCCAGCCTCATGCCACATCCAGCTGTCATCGTAGATAGGGTCATTCCAGGTTGCATCAGAGACCCTGAAGGAATTGTAAAGAATTTCCCTGTTTCTTTGTTCTGTTTTTGAAATTCCTTTTTAGAGTGGGTTTGAGCTGATTCTCGCTGCCATGTTTATGCCAGTCTAGACACACTTGATTCCCTTACGGAGACATATCAATACATAGGTTTTAAGATTCTTACTAGTCAGATCTATTCCTCTGCGGGAAATATGGGGTTTTGAGTCCCTTTCACTGAGGAAGGTGTAGGTCTTGTCTATTCCATAGTTGGTTTTTGGAACGGTACCTGTGCTTATATCAAACTCTGGTTTGATGCATCACCCCACCTCTCCTTCCCCCTTAAGCAGGCATAAGAGTGTTTTCAAAATGTGAGACTCTGTTCTCTTGCCTAACTCAGTTCATGTGTTGCCATGTTTACAGGATCTTCCTAAGTGATATCTTATGATAAGTTTCTTTTCCTGTGTGACTTCTTTCCCTTAGAATCATCGTACCTGAATCCACTCATTTTGCTGCTACTGGTCTTATGACATTGATTTCGTGGCTGAGGGATATTCCATCGTACGTAAGTTCCACAATGTTTTGAGCCATTTTTATATTTCCTGGGATATTTCAGGTGTACCCAGGTTGAGGTTCTTGTAAGCAGTGCAGCCCTCAATTTGGGGGTGGCTCTGTCTTATGGATTTTCAGTTTTCCCAAGGTATATTCCCTAGACTGGAAGTGCCCTTGGCTCTGTAGCTGTGTTGTTTACTTGTTTTAGGGAACACAATGCACTCCTCCAGGGAGGCAGTTGGCAGCTTACATCCCGCCCATCAGCATAACAAGGCTCCCTGTTCTCCAGGGCCTGTCTTGCCTTTCTGGTTTTTACACATTTTGTGGATGTCCCTTTTGACCGTTGGGAAGTGATACTTCTTTGTAGTGCAGATTTGCATTGCCCGCTTGCTTGCTTGGCCAAAAAGGGCGTATGCGTTTTCTCCTGAATATATTCAGGAGAAAACGCATACGCCCTTTTTGGCCAAGTGCATCATTGTCGAAGTTGTGCCCCTCTTCCTGTGCTTTACAGGCGATTCTAACGTACCTCTTGAAATCTGTTTCCTGCTATTCTGCCTCGCATTCAAGTCCGCCTCGTTGCCTTCCCTCAACAGATTTTTGGATGATAGTTGGCCTTGATTACTCTGCCAGTTTGTGAATTGCTGTGCCCCTGAGCTCCATTTTTCAACTCGTTTTTTGTGAGCTGAACGCAAGTCCAAACATTTGGTTCAGGACCTATACTGGTTCCCGGTGGGTGGCTGAGACTTTGGTGAATTCTTCTTCCTGCCGGGAAATTAGAGTGACATGTGCCCATCCAAATGCCTAACAGCTACTCTCTCATTGGTTCTCCCTCTTCCCTTTCCTCCTCTGCCAAATGGGCAACCTGTGTGAACCAGGAGCTTAAAGGGGCTGTCTCTCCAAGTTGGGAGATTGATAGTAAAGCTGTTGGAAAGTCAAACCGGAGCACCAGGAGAGGGACTCTTCGTTGAGTTTTAGAAACCTTTCGTATTCACAGTGTGTCCATTCTCTAGGTTTCCCGTACATGTTATAGCTGTAGTAATATTCCCTTCAACCTGGAGAGGTGGGACCCATGGAATGGTTGCCATGCATTATTGCTTTAAAGGGTCTGCATTTGCTCACCCAATCTCACCAATCCTCTCAGTCCCAAGTGTCCAGCCTCATGCCACATCCAGCTGTCATCGTAGATAGGGTCATTCCAGGTTGCATCAGAGACCCAGAAGGAATTGTAAAGAATTTCCCTGTTTCTTTGTTCTGTTTTTGAAATTCCTTTTTAGAGTGGGTTTGAGCTGATTCTCGCTGCCATGTTTATGCCAGTCTAGACACACTTGATTCCCTTACGGAGACATATCAATACATAGGTTTTAAGATTCTTACTAGTCAGATCTATTCCTCTGCGGGAAATATGGGGTTTTGAGTCCCTTTCACTGAGGAAGGTGTAGGTCTTGTCTATTCCATAGTTGGTTTTTGGAACGGTACCTGTGCTTATATCAAACTCTGGTTTGATGCATCACCCCACCTCTCCTTCCCCCTTAAGCAGGCATAAGAGTGTTTTCAAAATGTGAGACTCTGTTCTCTTGCCTAACTCAGTTCATGTGTTGCCATGTTTACAGGATCTTCCTAAGTGATATCTTATGATAAGTTTCTTTTCCTGTGTGACTTCTTTCCCTTAGAATCATCGTACCTGAATCCACTCATTTTGCTGCTACTGGTCTTATGACATTGATTTCGTGGCTGAGGGATATTCCATCGTACGTAAGTTCCACAATGTTTTGAGCCATTTTTATATTTCCTGGGATATTTCAGGTGTACCCAGGTTGAGGTTCTTGTAAGCAGTGCAGCCCTCAATTTGGGGGTGGCTCTGTCTTATGGATTTTCAGTTTTCCCAAGGTATATTCCCTAGACTGGAAGTGCCCTTGGCTCTGTAGCTGTGTTGTTTACTTGTTTTAGGGAACACAATGCACTCCTCCAGGGAGGCAGTTGGCAGCTTACATCCCGCCCATCAGCATAACAAGGCTCCCTGTTCTCCAGGGCCTGTCTTGCCTTTCTGGTTTTTACACATTTTGTGGATGTCCCTTTTGACCGTTGGGAAGTGATACTTCTTTGTAGTGCAGATTTGCATTGCCCGCTTGCTTGCTTGGCCAAAAAGGGCGTATGCGTTTTCTCCTGAATATATTCAGGAGAAAACGCATACGCCCTTTTTGGCCAAGTGCATCACTGTCGAAGTAGTGCCCCTCTTCCTGTGCTTTACAGGCGATTCTAACGTACCTCTTGAAATCTGTTTCCTGCTATTCTGCCTCGCATTCAAGTCCGCCTCGTTGCCTTCCCTCAACAGATTTTTGGACGATAGTTGGCCTTGATTACTCTGCCAGTTTGTGAATTGCTGTGCCCCTGAGCTCCATTTTTCAACTCGTTTTTTGTGAGCTGAACGCAAGTCCAAACATTTGGTTCAGGACCTATACTGGTTCCCGGTGGGTGGCTGAGACTTTGGTGAATTCTTCTTCCTGCCGGGAAATTAGAGTGACATGTGCCCATCCAAATGCCTAACAGCTACTCTCTCATTGGTTCTCCCTCTTCCCTTTCCTCCTCTGCCAAATGGGCAACCTGTGTGAACCAGGAGCTTAAAGGGGCTGTCTCTCCAAGTTGGGAGATTGATAGTAAAGCTGTTGGAAAGTCAAACCGGAGCACCAGGAGAGGGATTCTTCGTTGAGTTTTAGAAACCTTTCGTATTCACAGTGTGTCCATTCTCTAGGTTTCCCGTACATGTTATAACTGTAGTAATATTCCCTTCAACCTGGAGAGGTGGGACCCATGGAATGGTTGCCATGCATTATTGCTTTAAAGGGTCTGCATTTGCTCACCCAATCTCACCAATCCTCTCAGTCCCAAGTGTCCAGCCTCATGCCACATCCAGCTGTCATCGTAGATAGGGTCATTCCAGGTTGCATCAGAGACCCTGAAGGAATTGTAAAGAATTTCCCTGTTTCTTTGTTCTGTTTTTGAAATTCCTTTTTAGAGTGGGTTTGAGCTGATTCTCGCTGCCATGTTTATGCCAGTCTAGACACACTTGATTCCCTTACGGAGACATATCAATACATAGGTTTTAAGATTCTTACTAGTCAGATCTATTCCTCTGCGGGAAATATGGGGTTTTGAGTCCCTTTCACTGAGGAAGGTGTAGGTCTTGTCTATTCCATAGTTGGTTTTTGGAACGGTACCTGTGCTTATATCAAACTCTGGTTTGATGCATCACCCCACCTCTCCTTCCCCCTTAAGCAGGCATAAGAGTGTTTTCTAAATGTGAGACTCTGTTCTCTTGCCTAACTCAGTTCATGTGTAGCCATGTTTACAGGATCTTCCTAAGTGATATCTTATGATAAGTTTCTTTTCCTGTGTGACTTCTTTCCCTTAGAATCATCGTACCTGAATCCACTCATTTTGCTGCTACTGGTCTTATGACATTGATTTCGTGGCTGAGGGATATTCCATCGTACGTAAGTTCCACAATGTTTGGAACCATTTTTATATTTCCTGGGATATTTCAGGTGTACCCAGGTTGAGGTTCTTGTAAGCAGTGCAGCCCTCAATTTGGGGGTGGCTCTGTCTTATGGATCTTCAGTTTTCCCAAGGTATATTCCCTAGACTGGAAGTGCCCTTGGCTCTGTAGCTCTGTTGTTTACTTGTTTTAGGGAACACAATGCACTCCTCCAGTGAGGCAGTTGGCAGCTTACATCCCGCCCATCAGCATAACAAGGCTCCCTGTTCTCCAGGGCCTGTCTTGCCTTTCTGGTTTTTACACATTTTGTGGATGTCCCTTTTGACCGGTGGGAAGTGATACTTCTTTGTAGTGCAGATTTGCATTGCCCGCTTGCTTGCTTGGCCAAAAAGGGCGTATGCGTTTTCTCCTGAATATATTCAGGAGAAAACGCATACGCCCTTTTTCGCCAAGTGCATCATTGTCGAAGTTGTGCCCCTCTTCCTGTGCTTTACAGGCGATTCTAACGTACCTCTTGAAATCTGTTTCCTGCTATTCTGCCTCGCATTCAAGTCCGCCTCGTTGCCTTCCCTCAACAGATTTTTGGACGATAGTTGGCCTTGATTACTCTGCCAGTTTGTGAATTGCTGTGCCCCTGAGCTCCATTTTTCAACTCGTTTTTTGTGAGCTGAACGCAAGTCCAAACATTTGGTTCAGGACCTATACTGGTTCCCGGTGGGTGGCTGAGACTTTGGTGAATTCTTCTTCCTGCCGGGAAATTAGAGTGACATGTGCCCATCCAAATGCCTAACAGCTACTCTCTCATTGGTTCTCCCTCTTCCCTTTCCTCCTCTGCCAAATGGGCAACCTGTGTGAACCAGGAGCTTAAAGGGGCTGTCTCTCCAAGTTGGGAGATTGATAGTAAAGCTGTTGGAAAGTCAAACCGGAGCACCAGGAGAGGGACTCTTCGTTGAGTTTTAGAAACCTTTCGTATTCACAGTGTGTCCATTCTCTAGGTTTCCCGTACATGTTATAGCTGTAGTAATATTCCCTTCAACCTGGAGAGGTGGGACCCATGGAATGGTTGCCATGCATTATTGCTTTAAAGGGTCTGCATTTGCTCACCCAATCTCACCAATCCTCTCAGTCCCAAGTGTCCAGCCTCATGCCACATCCAGCTGTCATCGTAGATAGGGTCATTCCAGGTTGCATCAGAGACCCTGAAGGAATTGTAAAGAATTTCCCTGTTTCTTTGTTCTGTTTTTGAAATTCCTTTTTAGAGTGGGTTTGAGCTGATTCTCGCTGCCATGTTTATGCCAGTCTAGACACACTTGATTCCCTTACGGAGACATATCAATACATAGGTTTTAAGATTCTTACTAGTCAGATCTATTCCTCTGCGGGAAATATGGGGTTTTGAGTCCCTTTCACTGAGGAAGGTGTAGGTCTTGTCTATTCCATAGTTGGTTTTTGGAACGGTACCTGTGCTTATATCAAACTCTGGTTTGATGCATCACCCCACCTCTCCTTCCCCCTTAAGCAGGCATAAGAGTGTTTTCTAAATGTGAGACTCTGTTCTCTTGCCTAACTCAGTTCATGTGTTGCCATGTTTACAGGATCTTCCTAAGTGATATCTTATGATAAGTTTCTTTTCCTGTGTGACTTCTTTCCCTTAGAATCATCGTACCTGAATCCACTCATTTTGCTGCTACTGGTCTTATGACATTGATTTCGTGGCTGAGGGATATTCCATCGTACGTAAGTTCCACAATGTTTGGAACCATTTTTATATTTCCTGGGATATTTCAGGTGTACCCAGGTTGAGGTTCTTGTAAGCAGTGCAGCCCTCAATTTGGGGGTGGCTCTGTCTTATGGATTTTCAGTTTTCCCAAGGTATATTCCCTAGACTGGAAGTGCCCTTGGCTCTGTAGTTCTGTTGTTTACTTGTTTTAGGGAACACAATGCACTCCTCCAGGGAGGCAGTTGGCAGCTTACATCCCGCCCATCAGCATAACAAGGCTCCCTGTTCTCCAGGGCCTGTCTTGCCTTTCTGGTTTTTACACATTTTGTGGATGTCCCTTTTGACCGTTGGGAAGTGATACTTCTTTGTAGTGCAGATTTGCATTGCCCGCTTGCTTGCTTGGCCAAAAAGGGCGTATGCGTTTTCTCCTGAATATATTCAGGAGAAAACGCATACGCCCTTTTTGGCCAAGTGCATCATTGTCGAAGTTGTGCCCCTCTTCCTGTGCTTTACAGGCGATTCTAACGTACCTCTTGAAATCTGTTTCCTGCTATTCTGCCTCGCATTCAAGTCCGCCTCGTTGCCTTCCCTCAACAGATTTTTGGACGATAGTTGGCCTTGATTACTCTGCCAGTTTGTGAATTGCTGTGCCCCTGAGCTCCATTTTTCAACTCGTTTTTTGTGAGCTGAACGCAAGTCCAAACATTTGGTTCAGGACCTATACTGGTTCCCGGTGGGTGGCTGAGACTTTGGTGAATTCTTCTTCCTGCCGGGAAATTAGAGTGACATGTGCCCATCCAAATGCCTAACAGCTACTCTCTCATTGGTTCTCCCTCTTCCCTTTCCTCCTCTGCCAAATGGGCAACCTGTGTGAACCAGGAGCTTAAAGGGGCTGTCTCTCCAAGTTGGGAGATTGATAGTAAAGCTGTTGGAAAGTCAAACCGGAGCACCAGGAGAGGGATTCTTCGTTGAGTTTTAGAAACCTTTCGTATTCACAGTGTGTCCATTCTCTAGGTTTCCCGTACATGTTATAGCTGTAGTAATATTCCCTTCAACCTGGAGAGGTGGGACCCATGGAATGGTTGCCATGCATTATTGCTTTAAAGGGTCTGCATTTGCTCACCCAATCTCACCAATCCTCTCAGTCCCAAGTGTCCAGCCTCATGCCACATCCAGCTGTCATCGTAGATAGGGTCATTCCAGGTTGCATCAGAGACCCTGAAGGAATTGTAAAGAATTTCCCTGTTTCTTTGTTCTGTTTTTGAAATTCCTTTTTAGAGTGGGTTTGAGCTGATTCTCGCTGCCATGTTTATGCCAGTCTAGACACACTTGATTCCCTTACGGAGACATATCAATACATAGGTTTTAAGATTCTTACTAGTCAGATCTATTCCTCTGCGGGAAATATGGGGTTTTGAGTCCCTTTCACTGAGGAAGGTGTAGGTCTTGTCTATTCCATAGTTGGTTTTTGGAACGGTACCTGTGCTTATATCAAACTCTGGTTTGATGCATCACCCCACCTCTCCTTCCCCCTTAAGCAGGCATAAGAGTGTTTTCTAAATGTGAGACTCTGTTCTCTTGCCTAACTCAGTTCATGTGTAGCCATGTTTACAGGATCTTCCTAAGTGATATCTTATGATAAGTTTCTTTTCCTGTGTGACTTCTTTCCCTTAGAATCATCGTACCTGAATCCACTCATTTTGCTGCTACTGGTCTTATGACATTGATTTCGTGGCTGAGGGATATTCCATCGTACGTAAGTTCCACAATGTTTGGAACCATTTTTATATTTCCTGGGATATTTCAGGTGTACCCAGGTTGAGGTTCTTGTAAGCAGTGCAGCCCTCAATTTGGGGGTGGCTCTGTCTTATGGATCTTCAGTTTTCCCAAGGTATATTCCCTAGACTGGAAGTGCCCTTGGCTCTGTAGTTCTGTTGTTTACTTGTTTTAGGGAACACAATGCACTCCTCCAGTGAGGCAGTTGGCAACTTACATCCCGCCCATCAGCATAACAAGGCTCCCTGTTCTCCAGGGCCTGTCTTGCCTTTCTGGTTTTTACACATTTTGTGGATGTCCCTTTTGACCGGTGGGAAGTGATACTTCTTTGTAGTGCAGATTTGCATTGCCCGCTTGCTTGCTTGGCCAAAAAGGGCGTATGCGTTTTCTCCTGAATATATTCAGGAGAAAACGCATACGCCCTTTTTCGCCAAGTGCATCATTGTCGAAGTTGTGCCCCTCTTCCTGTGCTTTACAGGCGATTCTAACGTACCTCTTGAAATCTGTTTCCTGCTATTCTGCCTCGCATTCAAGTCCGCCTCGTTGCCTTCCCTCAACAGATTTTTGGACGATAGTTGGCCTTGATTACTCTGCCAGTTTGTGAATTGCTGTGCCCCTGAGCTCCATTTTTCAACTCGTTTTTTGTGAGCTGAACGCAAGTCCAAACATTTGGTTCAGGACCTATACTGGTTCCCGGTGGGTGGCTGAGACTTTGGTGAATTCTTCTTCCTGCCGGGAAATTAGAGTGACATGTGCCCATCCAAATGCCTAACAGCTACTCTCTCATTGGTTCTCCCTCTTCCCTTTCCTCCTCTGCCAAATGGGCAACCTGTGTGAACCAGGAGCTTAAAGGGGCTGTCTCTCCAAGTTGGGAGATTGATAGTAAAGCTGTTGGAAAGTCAAACCGGAGCACCAGGAGAGGGACTCTTCGTTGAGTTTTAGAAACCTTTCGTATTCACAGTGTGTCCATTCTCTAGGGTTCCCGTACATGTTATAGCTGTAGTAATATTCCCTTCAACCTGGAGAGGTGGGACCCATGGAATGGTTGCCATGCATTATTGCTTTAAAGGGTCTGCATTTGCTCACCCAATCTCACCAATCCTCTCAGTCCCAAGTGTCCAGCCTCATGCCACATCCAGCTGTCATCGTAGATAGGGTCATTCCAGGTTGCATCAGAGACCCTGAAGGAATTGTAAAGAATTTCCCTGTTTCTTTGTTCTGTTTTTGAAATTCCTTTTTAGAGTGGGTTTGAGCTGATTCTCGCTGCCATGTTTATGCCAGTCTAGACACACTTGATTCCCTTACGGAGACATATCAATACATAGGTTTTAAGATTCTTACTAGTCAGATCTATTCCTCTGCGGGAAATATGGGGTTTTGAGTCCCTTTCACTGAGGAAGGTGTAGGTCTTGTCTATTCCATAGTTGGTTTTTGGAACGGTACCTGTGCTTATATCAAACTCGGGTTTGATGCATCACCCCACCTCTCCTTCCCCCTTAAGCAGGCATAAGAGTGTTTTCTAAATGTGAGACTCTGTTCTCTTGCCTAACTCAGTTCATGTGTAGCCATGTTTACAGGATCTTCCTAAGGGATATCTTATGATAAGTTTCTTTTCCTGTGTGACTTCTTTCCCTTAGAATCATCGTACCTGAATCCACTCATTTTGCTGCTACTGGTCTTATGACATTGTTTTCGTGGCTGAGGGATATTCCATCGTACGTAAGTTCCACAATGTTTTGAACCATTTTTATATTTCCCGGGATATTTCAGGTGTACCCAGGTTGAGGTTCTTGTAAGCAGTGCAGCCCTCAATTTGGGGGTGGCTCTGTCTTATGGATTTTCAGTTTTCCCAAGGTATATTCCCTAGACTGGAAGTGCCCTTGGCTCTGTAGCTCTGTTGTTTACTTGTTTTAGGGAACACAATGCACTCCTCCAGTGAGGCAGTTGGCAACTTACATCCCGCCCATCAGCATAACAAGGCTCCCTGTTCTCCAGGGCCTGTCTTGCCTTTCTGGTTTTTACACATTTTGTGGATGTCCCTTTTGACCGGTGGGAAGTGATACTTCTTTGTAGTGCAGATTTGCATTGCCCGCTTGCTTGCTTGGCCAAAAGGGGCGTATGCGTTTTCTCCTGAATATATTCAGGAGAAAACGCATACGCCCTTTTTGGCCAAGTGCATCACTGTCGAAGTTGTGCCCCTCTTCCTGTGCTTTACAGGCGATTCTAACGTACCTCTTGAAATCTGTTTCCTGCTATTCTGCCTCGCATTCAAGTCCGCCTCGTTGCCTTCCCTCAACAGATTTTTGGACGATAGTTGGCCTAGATTACTCTGCCAGTTTGTGAATTGCTGTGCCCCTGAGCTCCATTTTTCAACTCGTTTTTTGTGAGCTGAACGCAAGTCCAAACATTTGGTTCAGGACCTATACTGGTTCCCGGTGGGTGGCTGAGACTTTGGTGAATTCTTCTTCCTGCCGGGAAATTAGAGTGACATGTGCCCATCCAAATGCCTAACAGCTACTCTCTCATTGGTTCTCCCTCTTCCCTTTCCTCCTCTGCCAAATGGGCAACCTGTGTGAACCAGGAGCTTAAAGGGGCTGTCTCTCCAAGTTGGGAGATTGATAGTAAAGCTGTTGGAAAGTCAAACCGGAGCACCAGGAGAGGGACTCTTCGTTGAGTTTTAGAAACCTTTCGTATTCACAGTGTGTCCATTCTCTAGGGTTCCCGTACATGTTATAGCTGTAGTAATATTCCCTTCAACCTGGAGAGGTGGGACCCATGGAATGGTTGCCATGCATTATTGCTTTAAAGGGTCTGCATTTGCTCACCCAATCTCACCAATCCTCTCAGTCCCAAGTGTCCAGCCTCATGCCACATCCAGCTGTCATCGTAGATAGGGTCATTCCAGGTTGCATCAGAGACCCTGAAGGAATTGTAAAGAATTTCCCTGTTTCTTTGTTCTGTTTTTGAAATTCCTTTTTAGAGTGGGTTTGAGCTGATTCTCGCTGCCATGTTTATGCCAGTCTAGACACACTTGATTCCCTTATGGAGACATATCAATACATAGGTTTTAAGATTCTTACTAGTCAGATCTATTCCTCTGCGGGAAATATGGGGTTTTGAGTCCCTTTCACTGAGGAAGGTGTAGGTCTTGTCTATTCCATAGTTGGTTTTTGGAACGGTACCTGTGCTTATATCAAACTCTGGTTTGATGCATCACCCCACCTCTCCTTCCCCCTTAAGCAGGCATAAGAGTGTTTTCTAAATGTGAGACTCTGTTCTCTTGCCTAACTCAGTTCATGTGTTGCCATGTTTACAGGATCTTCCTAAGTGATATCTTATGATAAGTTTCTTTTCCTGTGTGACTTCTTTCCCTTAGAATCATCGTACCTGAATCCACTCATTTTGCTGCTACTGGTCTTATGACATTGATTTCGTGGCTGAGGGATATTCCATCGTACGTAAGTTCCACAATGTTTGGAACCATTTTTATATTTCCTGGGATATTTCAGGTGTACCCAGGTTGAGGTTCTTGTAAGCAGTGCAGCCCTCAATTTGGGGGTGGCTCTGTCTTATGGATTTTCAGTTTTCCCAAGGTATATTCCCTAGACTGGAAGTGCCCTTGGCTCTGGAGCTCTGTTGTTTACTTGTTTTAGGGAACACAATGCACTCCTCCAGTGAGGCAGTTGGCAACTTACATCCCGCCCATCAGCATAACAAGGCTCCCTGTTCTCCAGGGCCTGTCTTGCCTTTCTGGTTTTTACACATTTTGTGGATGTCCCTTTTGACCGGTGGGAAGTGATACTTCTTTGTAGTGCAGATTTGCATTGCCCGCTTGCTTGCTTGGCCAAAAGGGGCGTATGCGTTTTCTCCTGAATATATTCAGGAGAAAACGCATACGCCCTTTTTGGCCAAGTGCATCACTGTCGAAGTTGTGCCCCTCTTCCTGTGCTTTACAGGCGATTCTAACGTACCTCTTGAAATCTGTTTCCTGCTATTCTGCCTCGCATTCAAGTCCGCCTCGTTGCCTTCCCTCAACAGATTTTTGGACGATAGTTGGCCTAGATTACTCTGCCAGTTTGTGAATTGCTGTGCCCCTGAGCTCCATTTTTCAACTCGTTTTTTGTGAGCTGAACGCAAGTCCAAACATTTGGTTCAGGACCTATACTGGTTCCCGGTGGGTGGCTGAGACTTTGGTGAATTCTTCTTCCTGCCGGGAAATTAGAGTGACATGTGCCCATCCAAATGCCTAACAGCTACTCTCTCATTGGTTCTCCCTCTTCCCTTTCCTCCTCTGCCAAATGGGCAACCTGTGTGAACCAGGAGCTTAAAGGGGCTGTCTCTCCAAGTTGGGAGATTGATAGTAAAGCTGTTGGAAAGTCAAACCGGAGCACCAGGAGAGGGACTCTTCGTTGAGTTTTAGAAACCTTTCGTATTCACAGTGTGTCCATTCTCTAGGGTTCCCGTACATGTTATAGCTGTAGTAATATTCCCTTCAACCTGGAGAGGTGGGACCCATGGAATGGTTGCCATGCATTATTGCTTTAAAGGGTCTGCATTTGCTCACCCAATCTCACCAATCCTCTCAGTCCCAAGTGTCCAGCCTCATGCCACATCCAGCTGTCATCGTAGATAGGGTCATTCCAGGTTGCATCAGAGACCCTGAAGGAATTGTAAAGAATTTCCCTGTTTCTTTGTTCTGTTTTTGAAATTCCTTTTTAGAGTGGGTTTGAGCTGATTCTCGCTGCCATGTTTATGCCAGTCTAGACACACTTGATTCCCTTACGGAGACATATCAATACATAGGTTTTAAGATTCTTACTAGTCAGATCTATTCCTCTGCGGGAAATATGGGGTTTTGAGTCCCTTTCACTGAGGAAGGTGGAGGTCTTGTCTATTCCATAGTTGGTTTTTGGAACGGTACCTGTGCTTATATCAAACTCGGGTTTGATGCATCACCCCACCTCTCCTTCCCCCTTAAGCAGGCATAAGAGTGTTTTCTAAATGTGAGACTCTGTTCTCTTGCCTAACTCAGTTCATGTGTTGCCATGTTTACAGGATCTTCCTAAGTGATATCTTATGATAAGTTTCTTTTCCTGTGTGACTTCTTTCCCTTAGAATCATCGTACCTGAATCCACTCATTTTGCTGCTACTGGTCTTATGACATTGATTTCGTGGCTGAGGGATATTCCATCGTACGTAAGTTCCACAATGTTTGGAACCATTTTTATATTTCCTGGGATATTTCAGGTGTACCCAGGTTGAGGTTCTTGTAAGCAGTGCAGCCCTCAATTTGGGGGTGGCTCTGTCTTATGGATTTTCAGTTTTCCCAAGGTATATTCCCTAGACTGGAAGTGCCCTTGGCTCTGGAGCTCTGTTGTTTACTTGTTTTAGGGAACACAATGCACTCCTCCAGTGAGGCAGTTGGCAACTTACATCCCGCCCATCAGCATAACAAGGCTCCCTGTTCTCCAGGGCCTGTCTTGCCTTTCTGGTTTTTACACATTTTGTGGATGTCCCTTTTGACCGGTGGGAAGTGATACTTCTTTGTAGTGCAGATTTGCATTGCCCGCTTGCTTGCTTGGCCAAAAGGGGCGTATGCGTTTTCTCCTGAATATATTCAGGAGAAAACGCATACGCCCTTTTTGGCCAAGTGCATCACTGTCGAAGTTGTGCCCCTCTTCCTGTGCTTTACAGGCGATTCTAACGTACCTCTTGAAATCTGTTTCCTGCTATTCTGCCTCGCATTCAAGTCCGCCTCGTTGCCTTCCCTCAACAGATTTTTGGACGATAGTTGGCCTTGATTACTCTGCCAGTTTGTGAATTGCTGTGCCCCTGAGCTCCATTTTTCAACTCGTTTTTTGTGAGCTGAACGCAAGTCCAAACATTTGGTTCAGGACCTATACTGGTTCCCGGTGGGTGGCTGAGACTTTGGTGAATTCTTCTTCCTGCCGGGAAATTAGAGTGACATGTGCCCATCCAAATGCCTAACAGCTACTCTCTCATTGGTTCTCCCTCTTCCCTTTCCTCCTCTGCCAAATGGGCAACCTGTGTGAACCAGGAGCTTAAAGGGGCTGTCTCTCCAAGTTGGGAGATTGATAGTAAAGCTGTTGGAAAGTCAAACCGGAGCACCAGGAGAGGGACTCTTCGTTGAGTTTTAGAAACCTTTCGTATTCACAGTGTGTCCATTCTCTAGGGTTCCCGTACATGTTATAGCTGTAGTAATATTCCCTTCAACCTGGAGAGGTGGGACCCATGGAATGGTTGCCATGCATTATTGCTTTAAAGGGTCTGCATTTGCTCACCCAATCTCACCAATCCTCTCAGTCCCAAGTGTCCAGCCTCATGCCACATCCAGCTGTCATCGTAGATAGGGTCATTCCAGGTTGCATCAGAGACCCTGAAGGAATTGTAAAGAATTTCCCTGTTTCTTTGTTCTGTTTTTGAAATTCCTTTTTAGAGTGGGTTTGAGCTGATTCTCGCTGCCATGTTTATGCCAGTCTAGACACACTTGATTCCCTTACGGAGACATATCAATACATAGGTTTTAAGATTCTTACTAGTCAGATCTATTCCTCTGCGGGAAATATGGGGTTTTGAGTCCCTTTCACTGAGGAAGGTGTAGGTCTTGTCTATTCCATAGTTGGTTTTTGGAACGGTACCTGTGCTTATATCAAACTCGGGTTTGATGCATCACCCCACCTCTCCTTCCCCCTTAAGCAGGCATAAGAGTGTTTTCTAAATGTGAGACTCTGTTCTCTTGCCTAACTCAGTTCATGTGTTGCCATGTTTACAGGATCTTCCTAAGTGATATCTTATGATAAGTTTCTTTTCCTGTGTGACTTCTTTCCCTTAGAATCATCGTACCTGAATGCACTCATTTTGCTGCTACTGGTCTTATGACATTGATTTCGTGGCTGAGGGATATTCCATCGTACGTAAGTTCCACAATGTTTGGAACCATTTTTATATTTCCTGGGATATTTCAGGTGTACCCAGGTTGAGGTTCTTGTAAGCAGTGCAGCCCTCAATTTGGGGGTGGCTCTGTCTTATGGATTTTCAGTTTTCCCAAGGTATATTCCCTAGACTGGAAGTGCCCTTGGCTCTGGAGCTCTGTTGTTTACTTGTTTTAGGGAACACAATGCACTCCTCCAGTGAGGCAGTTGGCAACTTACATCCCGCCCATCAGCATAACAAGGCTCCCTGTTCTCCAGGGCCTGTCTTGCCTTTCTGGTTTTTACACATTTTGTGGATGTCCCTTTTGACCGGTGGGAAGTGATACTTCTTTGTAGTGCAGATTTGCATTGCCCGCTTGCTTGCTTGGCCAAAAAGGGCGTATGCGTTTTCTCCTGAATATATTCAGGAGAAAACGCATACGCCCTTTTTGGCCAAGTGCATCATTGTCGAAGTTGTGCCCCTCTTCCTGTGCTTTACAGGCGATTCTAACGTACCTCTTGAAATCTGTTTCCTGCTATTCTGCCTTGCATTCAAGTCCGCCTCGTTGCCTTCCCTCAACAGATTTTTGGATGATAGTTGGCCTTGATTACTCTGCCAGTTTGTGAATTGCTGTGCCCCTGAGCTCCATTTTTCAACTCGTTTTTTGTGAGCTGAACGCAAGTCCAAACATTTGGTTCAGGACCTATACTGGTTCCCGGTGGGTGGCTGAGACTTTGGTGAATTCTTCTTCCTGCCGGGAAATTAGAGTGACATGTGCCCATCCAAATGCCTAACAGCTACTCTCTCATTGGTTCTCCCTCTTCCCTTTCCTCCTCTGCCAAATGGGCAACCTGTGTGAACCAGGAGCTTAAAGGGGCTGTCTCTCCAAGTTGGGAGATTGATAGTAAAGCTGTTGGAAAGTCAAACCGGAGCACCAGGAGAGGGACTCTTCGTTGAGTTTTAGAAACCTTTCGTATTCACAGTGTGTCCATTCTCTAGGGTTCCCGTACATGTTATAGCTGTAGTAATATTCCCTTCAACCTGGAGAGGTGGGACCCATGGAATGGTTGCCATGCATTATTGCTTTAAAGGGTCTGCATTTGCTCACCCAATCTCACCAATCCTCTCAGTCCCAAGTGTCCAGCCTCATGCCACATCCAGCTGTCATCGTAGATAGGGTCATTCCAGGTTGCATCAGAGACCCTGAAGGAATTGTAAAGAATTTCCCTGTTTCTTTGTTCTGTTTTTGAAATTCCTTTTTAGAGTGGGTTTGAGCTGATTCTCGCTGCCATGTTTATGCCAGTCTAGACACACTTGATTCCCTTACGGAGACATATCAATACATAGGTTTTAAGATTCTTACTAGTCAGATCTATTCCTCTGCGGGAAATATGGGGTTTTGAGTCCCTTTCACTGAGGAAGGTGTAGGTCTTGTCTATTCCATAGTTGGTTTTTGGAACGGTACCTGTGCTTATATCAAACTCGGGTTTGATGCATCACCCCACCTCTCCTTCCCCCTTAAGCAGGCATAAGAGTGTTTTCTAAATGTGAGACTCTGTTCTCTTGCCTAACTCAGTTCATGTGTTGCCATGTTTACAGGATCTTCCTAAGTGATATCTTATGATAAGTTTCTTTTCCTGTGTGACTTCTTTCCCTTAGAATCATCGTACCTGAATCCACTCATTTTGCTGCTACTGGTCTTATGACATTGATTTCGTGGCTGAGGGATATTCCATCGTACGTAAGTTCCACAATGTTTGGAACCATTTTTATATTTCCTGGGATATTTCAGGTGTACCCAGGTTGAGGTTCTTGTAAGCAGTGCAGCCCTCAATTTGGGGGTGGCTCTGTCTTATGGATTTTCAGTTTTCCCAAGGTATATTCCCTAGACTGGAAGTGCCCTTGGCTCTGGAGCTCTGTTGTTTACTTGTTTTAGGGAACACAATGCACTCCTCCAGTGAGGCAGTTGGCAACTTACATCCCGCCCATCAGCATAACAAGGCTCCCTGTTCTCCAGGGCCTGTCTTGCCTTTCTGGTTTTTACACATTTTGTGGATGTCCCTTTTGACCGGTGGGAAGTGATACTTCTTTGTAGTGCAGATTTGCATTGCCCGCTTGCTTGCTTGGCCAAAAAGGGCGTATGCGTTTTCTCCTGAATATATTCAGGAGAAAACGCATACGCCCTTTTTGGCCAAGTGCATCATTGTCGAAGTTGTGCCCCTCTTCCTGTGCTTTACAGGCGATTCTAACGTACCTCTTGAAATCTGTTTCCTGCTATTCTGCCTCGCATTCAAGTCCGCCTCGTTGCCTTCCCTCAACAGATTTTTGGACGATAGTTGGCCTTGATTACTCTGCCAGTTTGTGAATTGCTGTGCCCCTGAGCTCCATTTTTCAACTCGTTTTTTGTGAGCTGAACGCAAGTCCAAACATTTGGTTCAGGACCTATACTGGTTCCCGGTGGGTGGCTGAGACTTTGGTGAATTCTTCTTCCTGCCGGGAAATTAGAGTGACATGTGCCCATCCAAATGCCTAACAGCTACTCTCTCATTGGTTCTCCCTCTTCCCTTTCCTCCTCTGCCAAATGGGCAACCTGTGTGAACCAGGAGCTTAAAGGGGCTGTCTCTCCAAGTTGGGAGATTGATAGTAAAGCTGTTGGAAAGTCAAACCGGAGCACCAGGAGAGGGACTCTTCGTTGAGTTTTAGAAACCTTTCGTATTCACAGTGTGTCCATTCTCTAGGGTTCCCGTACATGTTATAGCTGTAGTAATATTCCCTTCAACCTGGAGAGGTGGGACCCATGGAATGGTTGCCATGCATTATTGCTTTAAAGGGTCTGCATTTGCTCACCCAATCTCACCAATCCTCTCAGTCCCAAGTGTCCAGCCTCATGCCACATCCAGCTGTCATCGTAGATAGGGTCATTCCAGGTTGCATCAGAGACCCTGAAGGAATTGTAAAGAATTTCCCTGTTTCTTTGTTCTGTTTTTGAAATTCCTTTTTAGAGTGGGTTTGAGCTGATTCTCGCTGCCATGTTTATGCCAGTCTAGACACACTTGATTCCCTTACGGAGACATATCAATACATAGGTTTTAAGATTCTTACTAGTCAGATCTATTCCTCTGCGGGAAATATGGGGTTTTGAGTCCCTTTCACTGAGGAAGGTGTAGGTCTTGTCTATTCCATAGTTGGTTTTTGGAACGGTACCTGTGCTTATATCAAACTCGGGTTTGATGCATCACCCCACCTCTCCTTCCCCCTTAAGCAGGCATAAGAGTGTTTTCTAAATGTGAGACTCTGTTCTCTTGCCTAACTCAGTTCATGTGTAGCCATGTTTACAGGATCTTCCTAAGTGATATCTTATGATAAGTTTCTTTTCCTGTGTGACTTCTTTCCCTTAGAATCATCGTACCTGAATCCACTCATTTTGCTGCTACTGGTCTTATGACATTGATTTCGTGGCTGAGGGATATTCCATCGTACGTAAGTTCCACAATGTTTGGAACCATTTTTATATTTCCTGGGATATTTCAGGTGTACCCAGGTTGAGGTTCTTGTAAGCAGTGCAGCCCTCAATTTGGGGGTGGCTCTGTCTTATGGATTTTCAGTTTTCCCAAGGTATATTCCCTAGACTGGAAGTGCCCTTGGCTCTGGAGCTCTGTTGTTTACTTGTTTTAGGGAACACAATGCACTCCTCCAGTGAGGCAGTTGGCAACTTACATCCCGCCCATCAGCATAACAAGGCTCCCTGTTCTCCAGGGCCTGTCTTGCCTTTCTGGTTTTTACACATTTTGTGGATGTCCCTTTTGACCGGTGGGAAGTGATACTTCTTTGTAGTGCAGATTTGCATTGCCCGCTTGCTTGCTTGGCCAAAAAGGGCGTATGCGTTTTCTCCTGAATATATTCAGGAGAAAACGCATACGCCCTTTTTGGCCAAGTGCATCATTGTCGAAGTTGTGCCCCTCTTCCTGTGCTTTACAGGCGATTCTAACGTACCTCTTGAAATCTGTTTCCTGCTATTCTGCCTCGCATTCAAGTCCGCCTCGTTGCCTTCCCTCAACAGATTTTTGGACGATAGTTGGCCTTGATTACTCTGCCAGTTTGTGAATTGCTGTGCCCCTGAGCTCCATTTTTCAACTCGTTTTTTGTGAGCTGAACGCAAGTCCAAACATTTGGTTCAGGACCTATACTGGTTCCCGGTGGGTGGCTGAGACTTTGGTGAATTCTTCTTCCTGCCGGGAAATTAGAGTGACATGTGCCCATCCAAATGCCTAACAGCTACTCTCTCATTGGTTCTCCCTCTTCCCTTTCCTCCTCTGCCAAATGGGCAACCTGTGTGAACCAGGAGCTTAAAGGGGCTGTCTCTCCAAGTTGGGAGATTGATAGTAAAGCTGTTGGAAAGTCAAACCGGAGCACCAGGAGAGGGACTCTTCGTTGAGTTTTAGAAACCTTTCGTATTCACAGTGTGTCCATTCTCTAGGGTTCCCGTACATGTTATAGCTGTAGTAATATTCCCTTCAACCTGGAGAGGTGGGACCCATGGAATGGTTGCCATGCATTATTGCTTTAAAGGGTCTGCATTTGCTCACCCAATCTCACCAATCCTCTCAGTCCCAAGTGTCCAGCCTCATGCCACATCCAGCTGTCATCGTAGATAGGGTCATTCCAGGTTGCATCAGAGACCCTGAAGGAATTGTAAAGAATTTCCCTGTTTCTTTGTTCTGTTTTTGAAATTCCTTTTTAGAGTGGGTTTGAGCTGATTCTCGCTGCCATGTTTATGCCAGTCTAGACACACTTGATTCCCTTACGGAGACATATCAATACATAGGTTTTAAGATTCTTACTAGTCAGATCTATTCCTCTGCGGGAAATATGGGGTTTTGAGTCCCTTTCACTGAGGAAGGTGTAGGTCTTGTCTATTCCATAGTTGGTTTTTGGAACGGTACCTGTGCTTATATCAAACTCGGGTTTGATGCATCACCCCACCTCTCCTTCCCCCTTAAGCAGGCATAAGAGTGTTTTCTAAATGTGAGACGCTGTTCTCTTGCCTAACTCAGTTCATGTGTAGCCATGTTTACAGGATCTTCCTAAGTGATATCTTATGATAAGTTTCTTTTCCTGTGTGACTTCTTTCCCTTAGAATCATCGTACCTGAATCCACTCATTTTGCTGCTACTGGTCTTATGACATTGATTTCGTGGCTGAGGGATATTCCATCGTACGTAAGTTCCACAATGTTTGGAACCATTTTTATATTTCCTGGGATATTTCAGGTGTACCCAGGTTGAGGTTCTTGTAAGCAGTGCAGCCCTCAATTTGGGGGTGGCTCTGTCTTATGGATTTTCAGTTTTCCCAAGGTATATTCCCTAGACTGGAAGTGCCCTTGGCTCTGTAGCTCTGTTGTTTACTTGTTTTAGGGAACACAATGCACTCCTCCAGTGAGGCAGTTGGCAACTTACATCCCGCCCATCAGCATAACAAGGCTCCCTGTTCTCCAGGGCCTGTCTTGCCTTTCTGGTTTTTACACATTTTGTGGATGTCCCTTTTGACCGGTGGGAAGTGATACTTCTTTGTAGTGCAGATTTGCATTGCCCGCTTGCTTGCTTGGCCAAAAAGGGCGTATGCGTTTTCTCCTGAATATATTCAGGAGAAAACGCATACGCCCTTTTTGGCCAAGTGCATCATTGTCGAAGTTGTGCCCCTCTTCCTGTGCTTTACAGGCGATTCTAACGTACCTCTTGAAATCTGTTTCCTGCTATTCTGCCTCGCATTCAAGTCCGCCTCGTTGCCTTCCCTCAACAGATTTTTGGACGATAGTTGGCCTTGATTACTCTGCCAGTTTGTGAATTGCTGTGCCCCTGAGCTCCATTTTTCAACTCGTTTTTTGTGAGCTGAACGCAAGTCCAAACATTTGGTTCAGGACCTATACTGGTTCCCGGTGGGTGGCTGAGACTTTGGTGAATTCTTCTTCCTGCCGGGAAATTAGAGTGACATGTGCCCATCCAAATGCCTAACAGCTACTCTCTCATTGGTTCTCCCTCTTCCCTTTCCTCCTCTGCCAAATGGGCAACCTGTGTGAACCAGGAGCTTAAAGGGGCTGTCTCTCCAAGTTGGGAGATTGATAGTAAAGCTGTTGGAAAGTCAAACCGGAGCACCAGGAGAGGGACTCTTCGTTGAGTTTTAGAAACCTTTCGTATTCACAGTGTGTCCATTCTCTAGGGTTCCCGTACATGTTATAGCTGTAGTAATATTCCCTTCAACCTGGAGAGGTGGGACCCATGGAATGGTTGCCATGCATTATTGCTTTAAAGGGTCTGCATTTGCTCACCCAATCTCACCAATCCTCTCAGTCCCAAGTGTCCAGCCTCATGCCACATCCAGCTGTCATCGTAGATAGGGTCATTCCAGGTTGCATCAGAGACCCTGAAGGAATTGTAAAGAATTTCCCTGTTTCTTTGTTCTGTTTTTGAAATTCCTTTTTAGAGTGGGTTTGAGCTGATTCTCGCTGCCATGTTTATGCCAGTCTAGACACACTTGATTCCCTTACGGAGACATATCAATACATAGGTTTTAAGATTCTTACTAGTCAGATCTATTCCTCTGCGGGAAATATGGGGTTTTGAGTCCCTTTCACTGAGGAAGGTGTAGGTCTTGTCTATTCCATAGTTGGTTTTTGGAACGGTACCTGTGCTTATATCAAACTCGGGTTTGATGCATCACCCCACCTCTCCTTCCCCCTTAAGCAGGCATAAGAGTGTTTTCTAAATGTGAGACGCTGTTCTCTTGCCTAACTCAGTTCATGTGTAGCCATGTTTACAGGATCTTCCTAAGTGATATCTTATGATAAGTTTCTTTTCCTGTGTGACTTCTTTCCCTTAGAATCATCGTACCTGAATCCACTCATTTTGCTGCTACTGGTCTTATGACATTGATTTCGTGGCTGAGGGATATTCCATCGTACGTAAGTTCCACAATGTTTGGAACCATTTTTATATTTCCTGGGATATTTCAGGTGTACCCAGGTTGAGGTTCTTGTAAGCAGTGCAGCCCTCAATTTGGGGGTGGCTCTGTCTTATGGATTTTCAGTTTTCCCAAGGTATATTCCCTAGACTGGAAGTGCCCTTGGCTCTGTAGCTCTGTTGTTTACTTGTTTTAGGGAACACAATGCACTCCTCCAGTGAGGCAGTTGGCAACTTACATCCCGCCCATCAGCATAACAAGGCTCCCTGTTCTCCAGGGCCTGTCTTGCCTTTCTGGTTTTTACACATTTTGTGGATGTCCCTTTTGACCGGTGGGAAGTGATACTTCTTTGTAGTGCAGATTTGCATTGCCCGCTTGCTTGCTTGGCCAAAAAGGGCGTATGCGTTTTCTCCTGAATATATTCAGGAGAAAACGCATACGCCCTTTTTGGCCAAGTGCATCATTGTCGAAGTTGTGCCCCTCTTCCTGTGCTTTACAGGCGATTCTAACGTACCTCTTGAAATCTGTTTCCTGCTATTCTGCCTCGCATTCAAGTCCGCCTCGTTGCCTTCCCTCAACAGATTTTTGGACGATAGTTGGCCTTGATTACTCTGCCAGTTTGTGAATTGCTGTGCCCCTGAGCTCCATTTTTCAACTCGTTTTTTGTGAGCTGAACGCAAGTCCAAACATTTGGTTCAGGACCTATACTGGTTCCCGGTGGGTGGCTGAGACTTTGGTGAATTCTTCTTCCTGCCGGGAAATTAGAGTGACATGTGCCCATCCAAATGCCTAACAGCTACTCTCTCATTGGTTCTCCCTCTTCCCTTTCCTCCTCTGCCAAATGGGCAACCTGTGTGAACCAGGAGCTTAAAGGGGCTGTCTCTCCAAGTTGGGAGATTGATAGTAAAGCTGTTGGAAAGTCAAACCGGAGCACCAGGAGAGGGACTCTTTGTTGAGTTTTAGAAACCTTTCGTATTCACAGTGTGTCCATTCTCTAGGGTTCCCGTACATGTTATAGCTGTAGTAATATTCCCTTCAACCTGGAGAGGTGGGACCCATGGAATGGTTGCCATGCATTATTGCTTTAAAGGGTCTGCATTTGCTCACCCAATCTCACCAATCCTCTCAGTCCCAAGTGTCCAGCCTCATGCCACATCCAGCTGTCATCGTAGATAGGGTCATTCCAGGTTGCATCAGAGACCCTGAAGGAATTGTAAAGAATTTCCCTGTTTCTTTGTTCTGTTTTTGAAATTCCTTTTTAGAGTGGGTTTGAGCTGATTCTCGCTGCCATGTTTATGCCAGTCTAGACACACTTGATTCCCTTACGGAGACATATCAATACATAGGTTTTAAGATTCTTACTAGTCAGATCTATTCCTCTGCGGGAAATATGGGGTTTTGAGTCCCTTTCACTGAGGAAGGTGTAGGTCTTGTCTATTCCATAGTTGGTTTTTGGAACGGTACCTGTGCTTATATCAAACTCTGGTTTGATGCATCACCCCACCTCTCCTTCCCCCTTAAGCAGGCATAAGAGTGTTTTCTAAATGTGAGACTCTGTTCTCTTGCCTAACTCAGTTCATGTGTAGCCATGTTTACAGGATCTTCCTAAGTGATATCTTATGATAAGTTTCTTTTCCTGTGTGACTTCTTTCCCTTAGAATCATCGTACCTGAATCCACTCATTTTGCTGCTACTGGTCTTATGACATTGATTTCGTGGCTGAGGGATATTCCATCGTACGTAAGTTCCACAATGTTTGGAACCATTTTTATATTTCCTGGGATATTTCAGGTGTACCCAGGTTGAGGTTCTTGTAAGCAGTGCAGCCCTCAATTTGGGGGTGGCTCTGTCTTATGGATTTTCAGTTTTCCCAAGGTATATTCCCTAGACTGGAAGTGCCCTTGGCTCTGTAGCTCTGTTGTTTACTTGTTTTAGGGAACACAATGCACTCCTCCAGTGAGGCAGTTGGCAACTTACATCCCGCCCATCAGCATAACAAGGCTCCCTGTTCTCCAGGGCCTGTCTTGCCTTTCTGGTTTTTACACATTTTGTGGATGTCCCTTTTGACCGGTGGGAAGTGATACTTCTTTGTAGTGCAGATTTGCATTGCCCGCTTGCTTGCTTGGCCAAAAAGGGCGTATGCGTTTTCTCCTGAATATATTCAGGAGAAAACGCATACGCCCTTTTTGGCCAAGTGCATCATTGTCGAAGTTGTGCCCCTCTTCCTGTGCTTTACAGGCGATTCTAACGTACCTCTTGAAATCTGTTTCCTGCTATTCTGCCTCGCATTCAAGTCCGCCTCGTTGCCTTCCCTCAACAGATTTTTGGACGATAGTTGGCCTTGATTACTCTGCCAGTTTGTGAATTGCTGTGCCCCTGAGCTCCATTTTTCAACTCGTTTTTTGTGAGATGAACGCAAGTCCAAACATTTGGTTCAGGACCTATACTGGTTCCCGGTGGGTGGCTGAGACTTTGGTGAATTCTTCTTCCTGCCGGGAAATTAGAGTGACATGTGCCCATCCAAATGCCTAACAGCTACTCTCTCATTGGTTCTCCCTCTTCCCTTTCCTCCTCTGCCAAATGGGCAACCTGTGTGAACCAGGAGCTTAAAGGGGCTGTCTCTCCAAGTTGGGAGATTGATAGTAAAGCTGTTGGAAAGTCAAACCGGAGCACCAGGAGAGGGACTCTTCGTTGAGTTTTAGAAACCTTTCGTATTCACAGTGTGTCCATTCTCTAGGGTTCCCGTACATGTTATAGCTGTAGTAATATTCCCTTCAACCTGGAGAGGTGGGACCCATGGAATGGTTGCCATGCATTATTGCTTTAAAGGGTCTGCATTTGCTCACCCAATCTCACCAATCCTCTCAGTCCCAAGTGTCCAGCCTCATGCCACATCCAGCTGTCATCGTAGATAGGGTCATTCCAGGTTGCATCAGAGACCCTGAAGGAATTGTAAAGAATTTCCCTGTTTCTTTGTTCTGTTTTTGAAATTCCTTTTTAGAGTGGGTTTGAGCTGATTCTCGCTGCCATGTTTATGCCAGTCTAGACACACTTGATTCCCTTACGGAGACATATCAATACATAGGTTTTAAGATTCTTACTAGTCAGATCTATTCCTCTGCGGGAAATATGGGGTTTTGAGTCCCTTTCACTGAGGAAGGTGTAGGTCTTGTCTATTCCATAGTTGGTTTTTGGAACAGTACCTGTGCTTATTATCAAACTCTGGTTTGATGCATCACCCCACCTCTCCTTCCCCCTTAAGCAGGCATAAGAGTGTTTTCTAAATGTGAGACTCTGTTCTCTTGCCTAACTCAGTTCATGTGTAGCCATGTTTACAGGATCTTCCTAAGTGATATCTTATGATAAGTTTCTTTTCCTGTGTGACTTCTTTCCCTTAGAATCATCGTACCTGAATCCACTCATTTTGCTGCTACTGGTCTTATGACATTGATTTCGTGGCTGAAGGATATTCCATCGTACGTAAGTTCCACAATGTTTGGAACCATTTTTATATTTCCTGGGATATTTCAGGTGTACCCAGGTTGAGGTTCTTGTAAGCAGTGCAGCCCTCAATTTGGGGGTGGCTCTGTCTTATGGATTTTCAGTTTTCCCAAGGTATATTCCCTAGACTGGAAGTGCCCTTGGCTCTGTAGCTCTGTTGTTTACTTGTTTTAGGGAACACAATGCACTCCTCCAGTGAGGCAGTTGGCAACTTACATCCCGCCCATCAGCATAACAAGGCTCCCTGTTCTCCAGGGCCTGTCTTGCCTTTCTGGTTTTTACACATTTTGTGGATGTCCCTTTTGACCGGTGGGAAGTGATACTTCTTTGTAGTGCAGATTTCCATTGCCCGCTTGCTTGCTTGGCCAAAAAGGGCGTATGCGTTTTCTCCTGAATATATTCAGGAGAAAACGCATACGCCCTTTTTGGCCAAGTGCATCATTGTCGAAGTTGTGCCCCTCTTCCTGTGCTTTACAGGCGATTCTAACGTACCTCTTGAAATCTGTTTCCTGCTATTCTGCCTCGCATTCAAGTCCGCCTCGTTGCCTTCCCTCAACAGATTTTTGGACGATAGTTGGCCTTGATTACTCTGCCAGTTTGTGAATTGCTGTGCCCCTGAGCTCCATTTTTCAACTCGTTTTTTGTGAGCTGAACGCAAGTCCAAACATTTGGTTCAGGACCTATACTGGTTCCCGGTGGGTGGCTGAGACTTTGGTGAATTCTTCTTCCTGCCGGGAAATTAGAGTGACATGTGCCCATCCAAATGCCTAACAGCTACTCTCTCATTGGTTCTCCCTCTTCCCTTTCCTCCTCTGCCAAATGGGCAACCTGTGTGAACCAGGAGCTTAAAGGGGCTGTCTCTCCAAGTTGGGAGATTGATAGTAAAGCTGTTGGAAAGTCAAACCGGAGCACCAGGAGAGGGACTCTTCGTTGAGTTTTAGAAACCTTTCGTATTCACAGTGTGTCCATTCTCTAGGGTTCCCGTACATGTTATAGCTGTAGTAATATTCCCTTCAACCTGGAGAGGTGGGACCCATGGAATGGTTGCCATGCATTATTGCTTTAAAGGGTCTGCATTTGCTCACCCAATCTCACCAATCCTCTCAGTCCCAAGTGTCCAGCCTCATGCCACATCCAGCTGTCATCGTAGATAGGGTCATTCCAGGTTGCATCAGAGACCCTGAAGGAATTGTAAAGAATTTCCCTGTTTCTTTGTTCTGTTTTTGAAATTCCTTTTTAGAGTGGGTTTGAGCTGATTCTCGCTGCCATGTTTATGCCAGTCTAGACACACTTGATTCCCTTACGGAGACATATCAATACATAGGTTTTAAGATTCTTACTAGTCAGATCTATTCCTCTGCGGGAAATATGGGGTTTTGAGTCCCTTTCACTGAGGAAGGTGTAGGTCTTGTCTATTCCATAGTTGGTTTTTGGAACAGTACCTGTGCTTATTATCAAACTCTGGTTTGATGCATCACCCCACCTCTCCTTCCCCCTTAAGCAGGCATAAGAGTGTTTTCTAAATGTGAGACTCTGTTCTCTTGCCTAACTCAGTTCATGTGTAGCCATGTTTACAGGATCTTCCTAAGTGATATCTTATGATAAGTTTCTTTTCCTGTGTGACTTCTTTCCCTTAGAATCATCGTACCTGAATCCACTCATTTTGCTGCTACTGGTCTTATGACATTGATTTCGTGGCTGAGGGATATCCCATCGTACGTAAGTTCCACAATGTTTGGAACCATTTTTATATTTCCTGGGATATTTCAGGTGTACCCAGGTTGAGGTTCTTGTAAGCAGTGCAGCCCTCAATTTGGGGGTGGCTCTGTCTTATGGATTTTCAGTTTTCCCAAGGTATATTCCCTAGACTGGAAGTGCCCTTGGCTCTGTAGCTCTGTTGTTTACTTGTTTTAGGGAACACAATGCACTCCTCCAGTGAGGCAGTTGGCAATTTACATCCCGCCCATCAGCATAACAAGGCTCCCTGTTCTCCAGGGCCTGTCTTGCCTTTCTGGTTTTTACACATTTTGTGGATGTCCCTTTTGACCGGTGGGAAGTGATACTTCTTTGTAGTGCAGATTTGCATTGCCCGCTTGCTTGCTTGGCCAAAAAGGGCGTATGCGTTTTCTCCTGAATATATTCAGGAGAAAACGCATACGCCCTTTTTGGCCAAGTGCATCATTGTCGAAGTTGTGCCCCTCTTCCTGTGCTTTACAGGCGATTCTAACGTACCCCTTGAAATCTGTTTCCTGCTATTCTGCCTCGCATTCAAGTCCGCCTCGTTGCCTTCCCTCAACAGATTTTTGGACGATAGTTGGCCTTGATTACTCTGCCAGTTTGTGAATTGCTGTGCCCCTGAGCTCCATTTTTCAACTCGTTTTTTGTGAGCTGAACGCAAGTCCAAACATTTGGTTCAGGACCTATACTGGTTCCCGGTGGGTGGCTGAGACTTTGGTGAATTCTTCTTCCTGCCGGGAAATTAGAGTGACATGTGCCCATCCAAATGCCTAACAGCTACTCTCTCATTGGTTCTCCCTCTTCCCTTTCCTCCTCTGCCAAATGGGCAACCTGTGTGAACCAGGAGCTTAAAGGGGCTGTCTCTCCAAGTTGGGAGATTGATAGTAAAGCTGTTGGAAAGTCAAACCGGAGCACCAGGAGAGGGACTCTTCGTTGAGTTTTAGAAACCTTTCGTATTCACAGTGTGTCCATTCTCTAGGGTTCCCGTACATGTTATAGCTGTAGTAATATTCCCTTCAACCTGGAGAGGTGGGACCCATGGAATGGTTGCCATGCATTATTGCTTTAAAGGGTCTGCATTTGCTCACCCAATCTCACCAATCCTCTCAGTCCCAAGTGTCCAGCCTCATGCCACATCCAGCTGTCATCGTAGATAGGGTCATTCCAGGTTGCATCAGAGACCCTGAAGGAATTGTAAAGAATTTCCCTGTTTCTTTGTTCTGTTTTTGAAATTCCTTTTTAGAGTGGGTTTGAGCTGATTCTCGCTGCCATGTTTATGCCAGTCTAGACACACTTGATTCCCTTACGGAGACATATCAATACATAGGTTTTAAGATTCTTACTAGTCAGATCTATTCCTCTGCGGGAAATATGGGGTTTTGAGTCCCTTTCACTGAGGAAGGTGTAGGTCTTGTCTATTCCATAGTTGGTTTTTGGAACGGTACCTGTGCTTATATCAAACTCGGGTTTGATGCATCACCCCACCTCTCCTTCCCCCTTAAGCAGGCATAAGAGTGTTTTCTAAATGTGAGACGCTGTTCTCTTGCCTAACTCAGTTCATGTGTAGCCATGTTTACAGGATCTTCCTAAGTGATATCTTATGATAAGTTTCTTTTCCTGTGTGACTTCTTTCCCTTAGAATCATCGTACCTGAATCCACTCATTTTGCTGCTACTGGTCTTATGACATTGATTTCGTGGCTGAGGGATATTCCATCGTACGTAAGTTCCACAATGTTTGGAACCATTTTTATATTTCCTGGGATATTTCAGGTGTACCCAGGTTGAGGTTCTTGTAAGCAGTGCAGCCCTCAATTTGGGGGTGGCTCTGTCTTATGGATTTTCAGTTTTCCCAAGGTATATTCCCTAGACTGGAAGTGCCCTTGGCTCTGTAGCTCTGTTGTTTACTTGTTTTAGGGAACACAATGCACTCCTCCAGTGAGGCAGTTGGCAACTTACATCCCGCCCATCAGCATAACAAGGCTCCCTGTTCTCCAGGGCCTGTCTTGCCTTTCTGGTTTTTACACATTTTGTGGATGTCCCTTTTGACCGGTGGGAAGTGATACTTCTTTGTAGTGCAGATTTGCATTGCCCGCTTGCTTGCTTGGCCAAAAAGGGCGTATGCGTTTTCTCCTGAATATATTCAGGAGAAAACGCATACGCCCTTTTTGGCCAAGTGCATCATTGTCGAAGTTGTGCCCCTCTTCCTGTGCTTTACAGGCGATTCTAACGTACCCCTTGAAATCTGTTTCCTGCTATTCTGCCTCGCATTCAAGTCCGCCTCGTTGCCTTCCCTCAACAGATTTTTGGACGATAGTTGGCCTTGATTACTCTGCCAGTTTGTGAATTGCTGTGCCCCTGAGCTCCATTTTTCAACTCGTTTTTTGTGAGCTGAACGCAAGTCCAAACATTTGGTTCAGGACCTATACTGGTTCCCGGTGGGTGGCTGAGACTTTGGTGAATTCTTCTTCCTGCCGGGAAATTAGAGTGACATGTGCCCATCCAAATGCCTAACAGCTACTCTCTCATTGGTTCTCCCTCTTCCCTTTCCTCCTCTGCCAAATGGGCAACCTGTGTGAACCAGGAGCTTAAAGGGGCTGTCTCTCCAAGTTGGGAGATTGATAGTAAAGCTGTTGGAAAGTCAAACCGGAGCACCAGGAGAGGGACTCTTCGTTGAGTTTTAGAAACCTTTCGTATTCACAGTGTGTCCATTCTCTAGGGTTCCCGTACATGTTATAGCTGTAGTAATATTCCCTTCAACCTGGAGAGGTGGGACCCATGGAATGGTTGCCATGCATTATTGCTTTAAAGGGTCTGCATTTGCTCACCCAATCTCACCAATCCTCTCAGTCCCAAGTGTCCAGCCTCATGCCACATCCAGCTGTCATCGTAGATAGGGTCATTCCAGGTTGCATCAGAGACCCTGAAGGAATTGTAAAGAATTTCCCTGTTTCTTTGTTCTGTTTTTGAAATTCCTTTTTAGAGTGGGTTTGAGCTGATTCTCGCTGCCATGTTTATGCCAGTCTAGACACACTTGATTCCCTTACGGAGACATATCAATACATAGGTTTTAAGATTCTTACTAGTCAGATCTATTCCTCTGCGGGAAATATGGGGTTTTGAGTCCCTTTCACTGAGGAAGGTGTAGGTCTTGTCTATTCCATAGTTGGTTTTTGGAACGGTACCTGTGCTTATATCAAACTCGGGTTTGATGCATCACCCCACCTCTCCTTCCCCCTTAAGCAGGCATAAGAGTGTTTTCTAAATGTGAGACGCTGTTCTCTTGCCTAACTCAGTTCATGTGTAGCCATGTTTACAGGATCTTCCTAAGTGATATCTTATGATAAGTTTCTTTTCCTGTGTGACTTCTTTCCCTTAGAATCATCGTACCTGAATCCACTCATTTTGCTGCTACTGGTCTTATGACATTGATTTCGTGGCTGAGGGATATTCCATCGTACGTAAGTTCCACAATGTTTGGAACCATTTTTATATTTCCTGGGATATTTCAGGTGTACCCAGGTTGAGGTTCTTGTAAGCAGTGCAGCCCTCAATTTGGGGGTGGCTCTGTCTTATGGATTTTCAGTTTTCCCAAGGTATATTCCCTAGACTGGAAGTGCCCTTGGCTCTGTAGCTCTGTTGTTTACTTGTTTTAGGGAACACAATGCACTCCTCCAGTGAGGCAGTTGGCAACTTACATCCCGCCCATCAGCATAACAAGGCTCCCTGTTCTCCAGGGCCTGTCTTGCCTTTCTGGTTTTTACACATTTTGTGGATGTCCCTTTTGACCGGTGGGAAGTGATACTTCTTTGTAGTGCAGATTTGCATTGCCCGCTTGCTTGCTTGGCCAAAAAGGGCGTATGCGTTTTCTCCTGAATATATTCAGGAGAAAACGCATACGCCCTTTTTGGCCAAGTGCATCATTGTCGAAGTTGTGCCCCTCTTCCTGTGCTTTACAGGCGATTCTAACGTACCTCTTGAAATCTGTTTCCTGCTATTCTGCCTCGCATTCAAGTCCGCCTCGTTGCCTTCCCTCAACAGATTTTTGGACGATAGTTGGCCTTGATTACTCTGCCAGTTTGTGAATTGCTGTGCCCCTGAGCTCCATTTTTCAACTCGTTTTTTGTGAGCTGAACGCAAGTCCAAACATTTGGTTCAGGACCTATACTGGTTCCCGGTGGGTGGCTGAGACTTTGGTGAATTCTTCTTCCTGCCGGGAAATTAGAGTGACATGTGCCCATCCAAATGCCTAACAGCTACTCTCTCATTGGTTCTCCCTCTTCCCTTTCCTCCTCTGCCAAATGGGCAACCTGTGTGAACCAGGAGCTTAAAGGGGCTGTCTCTCCAAGTTGGGAGATTGATAGTAAAGCTGTTGGAAAGTCAAACCGGAGCACCAGGAGAGGGACTCTTCGTTGAGTTTTAGAAACCTTTCGTATTCACAGTGTGTCCATTCTCTAGGGTTCCCGTACATGTTATAGCTGTAGTAATATTCCCTTCAACCTGGAGAGGTGGGACCCATGGAATGGTTGCCATGCATTATTGCTTTAAAGGGTCTGCATTTGCTCACCCAATCTCACCAATCCTCTCAGTCCCAAGTGTCCAGCCTCATGCCACATCCAGCTGTCATCGTAGATAGGGTCATTCCAGGTTGCATCAGAGACCCTGAAGGAATTGTAAAGAATTTCCCTGTTTCTTTGTTCTGTTTTTGAAATTCCTTTTTAGAGTGGGTTTGAGCTGATTCTCGCTGCCATGTTTATGCCAGTCTAGACACACTTGATTCCCTTACGGAGACATATCAATACATAGGTTTTAAGATTCTTACTAGTCAGATCTATTCCTCTGCGGGAAATATGGGGTTTTGAGTCCCTTTCACTGAGGAAGGTGTAGGTCTTGTCTATTCCATAGTTGGTTTTTGGAACGGTACCTGTGCTTATATCAAACTCTGGTTTGATGCATCACCCCACCTCTCCTTCCCCCTTAAGCAGGCATAAGAGTGTTTTCTAAATGTGAGACTCTGTTCTCTTGCCTAACTCAGTTCATGTGTAGCCATGTTTACAGGATCTTCCTAAGTGATATCTTATGATAAGTTTCTTTTCCTGTGTGACTTCTTTCCCTTAGAATCATCGTACCTGAATCCACTCATTTTGCTGCTACTGGTCTTATGACATTGATTTCGTGGCTGAGGGATATTCCATCGTACGTAAGTTCCACAATGTTTGGAACCATTTTTATATTTCCTGGGATATTTCAGGTGTACCCAGGTTGAGGTTCTTGTAAGCAGTGCAGCCCTCAATTTGGGGGTGGCTCTGTCTTATGGATTTTCAGTTTTCCCAAGGTATATTCCCTAGACTGGAAGTGCCCTTGGCTCTGTAGCTCTGTTGTTTACTTGTTTTAGGGAACACAATGCACTCCTCCAGTGAGGCAGTTGGCAACTTACATCCCGCCCATCAGCATAACAAGGCTCCCTGTTCTCCAGGGCCTGTCTTGCCTTTCTGGTTTTTACACATTTTGTGGATGTCCCTTTTGACCGGTGGGAAGTGATACTTCTTTGTAGTGCAGATTTGCATTGCCCGCTTGCTTGCTTGGCCAAAAAGGGCGTATGCGTTTTCTCCTGAATATATTCAGGAGAAAACGCATACGCCCTTTTTGGCCAAGTGCATCATTGTCGAAGTTGTGCCCCTCTTCCTGTGCTTTACAGGCGATTCTAACGTACCTCTTGAAATCTGTTTCCTGCTATTCTGCCTCGCATTCAAGTCCGCCTCGTTGCCTTCCCTCAACAGATTTTTGGACGATAGTTGGCCTTGATTACTCTGCCAGTTTGTGAATTGCTGTGCCCCTGAGCTCCATTTTTCAACTCGTTTTTTGTGAGCTGAACGCAAGTCCAAACATTTGGTTCAGGACCTATACTGGTTCCCGGTGGGTGGCTGAGACTTTGGTGAATTCTTCTTCCTGCCGGGAAATTAGAGTGACATGTGCCCATCCAAATGCCTAACAGCTACTCTCTCATTGGTTCTCCCTCTTCCCTTTCCTCCTCTGCCAAATGGGCAACCTGTGTGAACCAGGAGCTTAAAGGGGCTGTCTCTCCAAGTTGGGAGATTGATAGTAAAGCTGTTGGAAAGTCAAACCGGAGCACCAGGAGAGGGACTCTTCGTTGAGTTTTAGAAACCTTTCGTATTCACAGTGTGTCCATTCTCTAGGGTTCCCGTACATGTTATAGCTGTAGTAATATTCCCTTCAACCTGGAGAGGTGGGACCCATGGAATGGTTGCCATGCATTATTGCTTTAAAGGGTCTGCATTTGCTCACCCAATCTCACCAATCCTCTCAGTCCCAAGTGTCCAGCCTCATGCCACATCCAGCTGTCATCGTAGATAGGGTCATTCCAGGTTGCATCAGAGACCCTGAAGGAATTGTAAAGAATTTCCCTGTTTCTTTGTTCTGTTTTTGAAATTCCTTTTTAGAGTGGGTTTGAGCTGATTCTCGCTGCCATGTTTATGCCAGTCTAGACACACTTGATTCCCTTACGGAGACATATCAATACATAGGTTTTAAGATTCTTACTAGTCAGATCTATTCCTCTGCGGGAAATATGGGGTTTTGAGTCCCTTTCACTGAGGAAGGTGTAGGTCTTGTCTATTCCATAGTTGGTTTTTGGAACAGTACCTGTGCTTATATCAAACTCTGGTTTGATGCATCACCCCACCTCTCCTTCCCCCTTAAGCAGGCATAAGAGTGTTTTCTAAATGTGAGACTCTGTTCTCTTGCCTAACTCAGTTCATGTGTAGCCATGTTTACAGGATCTTCCTAAGTGATATCTTATGATAAGTTTCTTTTCCTGTGTGACTTCTTTCCCTTAGAATCATCGTACCTGAATCCACTCATTTTGCTGCTACTGGTCTTATGACATTGATTTCGTGGCTGAGGGATATTCCATCGTACGTAAGTTCCACAATGTTTGGAACCATTTTTATATTTCCTGGGATATTTCAGGTGTACCCAGGTTGAGGTTCTTGTAAGCAGTGCAGCCCTCAATTTGGGGGTGGCTCTGTCTTATGGATTTTCAGTTTTCCCAAGGTATATTCCCTAGACTGGAAGTGCCCTTGGCTCTGTAGCTCTGTTGTTTACTTGTTTTAGGGAACACAATGCACTCCTCCAGTGAGGCAGTTGGCAACTTACATCCCGCCCATCAGCATAACAAGGCTCCCTGTTCTCCAGGGCCTGTCTTGCCTTTCTGGTTTTTACACATTTTGTGGATGTCCCTTTTGACCGGTGGGAAGTGATACTTCTTTGTAGTGCAGATTTGCATTGCCCGCTTGCTTGCTTGGCCAAAAAGGGCGTATGCGTTTTCTCCTGAATATATTCAGGAGAAAACGCATACGCCCTTTTTGGCCAAGTGCATCATTGTCGAAGTTGTGCCCCTCTTCCTGTGCTTTACAGGCGATTCTAACGTACCTCTTGAAATCTGTTTCCTGCTATTCTGCCTCGCATTCAAGTCCGCCTCGTTGCCTTCCCTCAACAGATTTTTGGACGATAGTTGGCCTTGATTACTCTGCCAGTTTGTGAATTGCTGTGCCCCTGAGCTCCATTTTTCAACTCGTTTTTTGTGAGCTGAACGCAAGTCCAAACATTTGGTTCAGGACCTATACTGGTTCCCGGTGGGTGGCTGAGACTTTGGTGAATTCTTCTTCCTGCCGGGAAATTAGAGTGACATGTGCCCATCCAAATGCCTAACAGCTACTCTCTCATTGGTTCTCCCTCTTCCCTTTCCTCCTCTGCCAAATGGGCAACCTGTGTGAACCAGGAGCTTAAAGGGGCTGTCTCTCCAAGTTGGGAGATTGATAGTAAAGCTGTTGGAAAGTCAAACCGGAGCACCAGGAGAGGGACTCTTCGTTGAGTTTTAGAAACCTTTCGTATTCACAGTGTGTCCATTCTCTAGGGTTCCCGTACATGTTATAGCTGTAGTAATATTCCCTTCAACCTGGAGAGGTGGGACCCATGGAATGGTTGCCATGCATTATTGCTTTAAAGGGTCTGCATTTGCTCACCCAATCTCACCAATCCTCTCAGTCCCAAGTGTCCAGCCTCATGCCACATCCAGCTGTCATCGTAGATAGGGTCATTCCAGGTTGCATCAGAGACCCTGAAGGAATTGTAAAGAATTTCCCTGTTTCTTTGTTCTGTTTTTGAAATTCCTTTTTAGAGTGGGTTTGAGCTGATTCTCGCTGCCATGTTTATGCCAGTCTAGACACACTTGATTCCCTTACGGAGACATATCAATACATAGGTTTTAAGATTCTTACTAGTCAGATCTATTCCTCTGCGGGAAATATGGGGTTTTGAGTCCCTTTCACTGAGGAAGGTGTAGGTCTTGTCTATTCCATAGTTGGTTTTTGGAACAGTACCTGTGCTTATATCAAACTCTGGTTTGATGCATCACCCCACCTCTCCTTCCCCCTTAAGCAGGCATAAGAGTGTTTTCTAAATGTGAGACTCTGTTCTCTTGCCTAACTCAGTTCATGTGTAGCCATGTTTACAGGATCTTCCTAAGTGATATCTTATGATAAGTTTCTTTTCCTGTGTGACTTCTTTCCCTTAGAATCATCGTACCTGAATGCACTCATTTTGCTGCTACTGGTCTTATGACATTGATTTCGTGGCTGAGGGATATTCCATCGTACGTAAGTTCCACAATGTTTGGAACCATTTTTATATTTCCTGGGATATTTCAGGTGTACCCAGGTTGAGGTTCTTGTAAGCAGTGCAGCCCTCAATTTGGGGGTGGCTCTGTCTTATGGATTTTCAGTTTTCCCAAGGTATATTCCCTAGACTGGAAGTGCCCTTGGCTCTGTAGCTCTGTTGTTTACTTGTTTTAGGGAACACAATGCACTCCTCCAGTGAGGCAGTTGGCAACTTACATCCCGCCCATCAGCATAACAAGGCTCCCTGTTCTCCAGGGCCTGTCTTGCCTTTCTGGTTTTTACACATTTTGTGGATGTCCCTTTTGACCGGTGGGAAGTGATACTTCTTTGTAGTGCAGATTTGCATTGCCCGCTTGCTTGCTTGGCCAAAAAGGGCGTATGCGTTTTCTCCTGAATATATTCAGGAGAAAACGCATACGCCCTTTTTGGCCAAGTGCATCATTGTCGAAGTTGTGCCCCTCTTCCTGTGCTTTACAGGCGATTCTAACGTACCTCTTGAAATCTGTTTCCTGCTATTCTGCCTCGCATTCAAGTCCGCCTCGTTGCCTTCCCTCAACAGATTTTTGGACGATAGTTGGCCTTGATTACTCTGCCAGTTTGTGAATTGCTGTGCCCCTGAGCTCCATTTTTCAACTCGTTTTTTGTGAGCTGAACGCAAGTCCAAACATTTGGTTCAGGACCTATACTGGTTCCCGGTGGGTGGCTGAGACTTTGGTGAATTCTTCTTCCTGCCGGGAAATTAGAGTGACATGTGCCCATCCAAATGCCTAACAGCTACTCTCTCATTGGTTCTCCCTCTTCCCTTTCCTCCTCTGCCAAATGGGCAACCTGTGTGAACCAGGAGCTTAAAGGGGCTGTCTCTCCAAGTTGGGAGATTGATAGTAAAGCTGTTGGAAAGTCAAACCGGAGCACCAGGAGAGGGACTCTTCGTTGAGTTTTAGAAACCTTTCGTATTCACAGTGTGTCCATTCTCTAGGGTTCCCGTACATGTTATAGCTGTAGTAATATTCCCTTCAACCTGGAGAGGTGGGACCCATGGAATGGTTGCCATGCATTATTGCTTTAAAGGGTCTGCATTTGCTCACCCAATCTCACCAATCCTCTCAGTCCCAAGTGTCCAGCCTCATGCCACATCCAGCTGTCATCGTAGATAGGGTCATTCCAGGTTGCATCAGAGACCCTGAAGGAATTGTAAAGAATTTCCCTGTTTCTTTGTTCTGTTCTTGAAATTCCTTTTTAGAGTGGGTTTGAGCTGATTCTCGCTGCCATGTTTATGCCAGTCTAGACACACTTGATTCCCTTACGGAGACATATCAATACATAGGTTTTAAGATTCTTACTAGTCAGATCTATTCCTCTGCGGGAAATATGGGGTTTTGAGTCCCTTTCACTGAGGAAGGTGTAGGTCTTGTCTATTCCATAGTTGGTTTTTGGAACAGTACCTGTGCTTATATCAAACTCTGGTTTGATGCATCACCCCACCTCTCCTTCCCCCTTAAGCAGGCATAAGAGTGTTTTCTAAATGTGAGACTCTGTTCTCTTGCCTAACTCAGTTCATGTGTAGCCATGTTTACAGGATCTTCCTAAGTGATATCTTATGATAAGTTTCTTTTCCTGTGTGACTTCTTTCCCTTAGAATCATCGTACCTGAATGCACTCATTTTGCTGCTACTGGTCTTATGACATTGATTTCGTGGCTGAGGGATATTCCATCGTACGTAAGTTCCACAATGTTTGGAACCATTTTTATATTTCCTGGGATATTTCAGGTGTACCCAGGTTGAGGTTCTTGTAAGCAGTGCAGCCCTCAATTTGGGGGTGGCTCTGTCTTATGGATTTTCAGTTTTCCCAAGGTATATTCCCTAGACTGGAAGTGCCCTTGGCTCTGTAGCTCTGTTGTTTACTTGTTTTAGGGAACACAATGCACTCCTCCAGTGAGGCAGTTGGCAACTTACATCCCGCCCATCAGCATAACAAGGCTCCCTGTTCTCCAGGGCCTGTCTTGCCTTTCTGGTTTTTACACATTTTGTGGATGTCCCTTTTGACCGGTGGGAAGTGATACTTCTTTGTAGTGCAGATTTGCATTGCCCGCTTGCTTGCTTGGCCAAAAAGGGCGTATGCGTTTTCTCCTGAATATATTCAGGAGAAAACGCATACGCCCTTTTTGGCCAAGTGCATCATTGTCGAAGTTGTGCCCCTCTTCCTGTGCTTTACAGGCGATTCTAACGTACCTCTTGAAATCTGTTTCCTGCTATTCTGCCTCGCATTCAAGTCCGCCTCGTTGCCTTCCCTCAACAGATTTTTGGACGATAGTTGGCCTTGATTACTCTGCCAGTTTGTGAATTGCTGTGCCCCTGAGCTCCATTTTTCAACTCGTTTTTTGTGAGCTGAACGCAAGTCCAAACATTTGGTTCAGGACCTATACTGGTTCCCGGTGGGTGGCTGAGACTTTGGTGAATTCTTCTTCCTGCCGGGAAATTAGAGTGACATGTGCCCATCCAAATGCCTAACAGCTACTCTCTCATTGGTTCTCCCTCTTCCCTTTCCTCCTCTGCCAAATGGGCAACCTGTGTGAACCAGGAGCTTAAAGGGGCTGTCTCTCCAAGTTGGGAGATTGATAGTAAAGCTGTTGGAAAGTCAAACCGGAGCACCAGGAGAGGGACTCTTCGTTGAGTTTTAGAAACCTTTCGTATTCACAGTGTGTCCATTCTCTAGGGTTCCCGTACATGTTATAGCTGTAGTAATATTCCCTTCAACCTGGAGAGGTGGGACCCATGGAATGGTTGCCATGCATTATTGCTTTAAAGGGTCTGCATTTGCTCACCCAATCTCACCAATCCTCTCAGTCCCAAGTGTCCAGCCTCATGCCACATCCAGCTGTCATCGTAGATAGGGTCATTCCAGGTTGCATCAGAGACCCTGAAGGAATTGTAAAGAATTTCCCTGTTTCTTTGTTCTGTTTTTGAAATTCCTTTTTAGAGTGGGTTTGAGCTGATTCTCGCTGCCATGTTTATGCCAGTCTAGACACACTTGATTCCCTTACGGAGACATATCAATACATAGGTTTTAAGATTCTTACTAGTCAGATCTATTCCTCTGCGGGAAATATGGGGTTTTGAGTCCCTTTCACTGAGGAAGGTGTAGGTCTTGTCTATTCCATAGTTGGTTTTTGGAACAGTACCTGTGCTTATATCAAACTCTGGTTTGATGCATCACCCCACCTCTCCTTCCCCCTTAAGCAGGCATAAGAGTGTTTTCTAAATGTGAGACTCTGTTCTCTTGCCTAACTCAGTTCATGTGTAGCCATGTTTACAGGATCTTCCTAAGTGATATCTTATGATAAGTTTCTTTTCCTGTGTGACTTCTTTCCCTTAGAATCATCGTACCTGAATGCACTCATTTTGCTGCTACTGGTCTTATGACATTGATTTCGTGGCTGAGGGATATTCCATCGTACGTAAGTTCCACAATGTTTGGAACCATTTTTATATTTCCTGGGATATTTCAGGTGTACCCAGGTTGAGGTTCTTGTAAGCAGTGCAGCCCTCAATTTGGGGGTGGCTCTGTCTTATGGATTTTCAGTTTTCCCAAGGTATATTCCCTAGACTGGAAGTGCCCTTGGCTCTGGAGCTCTGTTGTTTACTTGTTTTAGGGAACACAATGCACTCCTCCAGTGAGGCAGTTGGCAACTTACATCCCGCCCATCAGCATAACAAGGCTCCCTGTTCTCCAGGGCCTGTCTTGCCTTTCTGGTTTTTACACATTTTGTGGATGTCCCTTTTGACCGGTGGGAAGTGATACTTCTTTGTAGTGCAGATTTGCATTGCCCGCTTGCTTGCTTGGCCAAAAAGGGCGTATGCGTTTTCTCCTGAATATATTCAGGAGAAAACGCATACGCCCTTTTTGGCCAAGTGCATCATTGTCGAAGTTGTGCCCCTCTTCCTGTGCTTTACAGGCGATTCTAACGTACCTCTTGAAATCTGTTTCCTGCTATTCTGCCTCGCATTCAAGTCCGCCTCGTTGCCTTCCCTCAACAGATTTTTGGACGATAGTTGGCCTTGATTACTCTGCCAGTTTGTGAATTGCTGTGCCCCTGAGCTCCATTTTTCAACTCGTTTTTTGTGAGCTGAACGCAAGTCCAAACATTTGGTTCAGGACCTATACTGGTTCCCGGTGGGTGGCTGAGACTTTGGTGAATTCTTCTTCCTGCCGGGAAATTAGAGTGACATGTGCCCATCCAAATGCCTAACAGCTACTCTCTCATTGGTTCTCCCTCTTCCCTTTCCTCCTCTGCCAAATGGGCAACCTGTGTGAACCAGGAGCTTAAAGGGGCTGTCTCTCCAAGTTGGGAGATTGATAGTAAAGCTGTTGGAAAGTCAAACCGGAGCACCAGGAGAGGGACTCTTCGTTGAGTTTTAGAAACCTTTCGTATTCACAGTGTGTCCATTCTCTAGGGTTCCCGTACATGTTATAGCTGTAGTAATATTCCCTTCAACCTGGAGAGGTGGGACCCATGGAATGGTTGCCATGCATTATTGCTTTAAAGGGTCTGCATTTGCTCACCCAATCTCACCAATCCTCTCAGTCCCAAGTGTCCAGCCTCATGCCACATCCAGCTGTCATCGTAGATAGGGTCATTCCAGGTTGCATCAGAGACCCTGAAGGAATTGTAAAGAATTTCCCTGTTTCTTTGTTCTGTTTTTGAAATTCCTTTTTAGAGTGGGTTTGAGCTGATTCTCGCTGCCATGTTTATGCCAGTCTAGACACACTTGATTCCCTTACGGAGACATATCAATACATAGGTTTTAAGATTCTTACTAGTCAGATCTATTCCTCTGCGGGAAATATGGGGTTTTGAGTCCCTTTCACTGAGGAAGGTGTAGGTCTTGTCTATTCCATAGTTGGTTTTTGGAACAGTACCTGTGCTTATATCAAACTCTGGTTTGATGCATCACCCCACCTCTCCTTCCCCCTTAAGCAGGCATAAGAGTGTTTTCTAAATGTGAGACTCTGTTCTCTTGCCTAACTCAGTTCATGTGTAGCCATGTTTACAGGATCTTCCTAAGTGATATCTTATGATAAGTTTCTTTTCCTGTGTGACTTCTTTCCCTTAGAATCATCGTACCTGAATCCACTCATTTTGCTGCTACTGGTCTTATGACATTGATTTCGTGGCTGAGGGATATTCCATCGTACGTAAGTTCCACAATGTTTGGAACCATTTTTATATTTCCTGGGATATTTCAGGTGTACCCAGGTTGAGGTTCTTGTAAGCAGTGCAGCCCTCAATTTGGGGGTGGCTCTGTCTTATGGATTTTCAGTTTTCCCAAGGTATATTCCCTAGACTGGAAGTGCCCTTGGCTCTGGAGCTCTGTTGTTTACTTGTTTTAGGGAACACAATGCACTCCTCCAGTGAGGCAGTTGGCAACTTACATCCCGCCCATCAGCATAACAAGGCTCCCTGTTCTCCAGGGCCTGTCTTGCCTTTCTGGTTTTTACACATTTTGTGGATGTCCCTTTTGACCGGTGGGAAGTGATACTTCTTTGTAGTGCAGATTTGCATTGCCCGCTTGCTTGCTTGGCCAAAAAGGGCGTATGCGTTTTCTCCTGAATATATTCAGGAGAAAACGCATACGCCCTTTTTGGCCAAGTGCATCATTGTCGAAGTTGTGCCCCTCTTCCTGTGCTTTACAGGCGATTCTAACGTACCTCTTGAAATCTGTTTCCTGCTATTCTGCCTCGCATTCAAGTCCGCCTCGTTGCCTTCCCTCAACAGATTTTTGGACGATAGTTGGCCTTGATTACTCTGCCAGTTTGTGAATTGCTGTGCCCCTGAGCTCCATTTTTCAACTCGTTTTTTGTGAGCTGAACGCAAGTCCAAACATTTGGTTCAGGACCTATACTGGTTCCCGGTGGGTGGCTGAGACTTTGGTGAATTCTTCTTCCTGCCAGGAAATTAGAGTGACATGTGCCCATCCAAATGCCTAACAGCTACTCTCTCATTGGTTCTCCCTCTTCCCTTTCCTCCTCTGCCAAATGGGCAACGTGTGTGAACCAGGAGCTTAAAGGGGCTGTCTCTCCAAGTTGGGAGATTGATAGTAAAGCTGTTGGAAAGTCAAACCGGAGCACCAGGAGAGGGACTCTTCGTTGAGTTTTAGAAACCTTTCGTATTCACAGTGTGTCCATTCTCTAGGGTTCCCGTACATGTTATAGCTGTAGTAATATTCCCTTCAACCTGGAGAGGTGGGACCCATGGAATGGTTGCCATGCATTATTGCTTTAAAGGGTCTGCATTTGCTCACCCAATCTCACCAATCCTCTCAGTCCCAAGTGTCCAGCCTCATGCCACATCCAGCTGTCATCGTAGATAGGGTCATTCCAGGTTGCATCAGAGACCCTGAAGGAATTGTAAAGAATTTCCCTGTTTCTTTGTTCTGTTTTTGAAATTCCTTTTTAGAGTGGGTTTGAGCTGATTCTCGCTGCCATGTTTATGCCAGTCTAGACACACTTGATTCCCTTACGGAGACATATCAATACATAGGTTTTAAGATTCTTACTAGTCAGATCTATTCCTCTGCGGGAAATATGGGGTTTTGAGTCCCTTTCACTGAGGAAGGTGTAGGTCTTGTCTATTCCATAGTTGGTTTTTGGAACAGTACCTGTGCTTATATCAAACTCTGGTTTGATGCATCACCCCACCTCTCCTTCCCCCTTAAGCAGGCATAAGAGTGTTTTCTAAATGTGAGACTCTGTTCTCTTGCCTAACTCAGTTCATGTGTAGCCATGTTTACAGGATCTTCCTAAGTGATATCTTATGATAAGTTTCTTTTCCTGTGTGACTTCTTTCCCTTAGAATCATCGTACCTGAATGCACTCATTTTGCTGCTACTGGTCTTATGACATTGATTTCGTGGCTGAGGGATATTCCATCGTACGTAAGTTCCACAATGTTTGGAACCATTTTTATATTTCCTGGGATATTTCAGGTGTACCCAGGTTGAGGTTCTTGTAAGCAGTGCAGCCCTCAATTTGGGGGTGGCTCTGTCTTATGGATTTTCAGTTTTCCCAAGGTATATTCCCTAGACTGGAAGTGCCCTTGGCTCTGTAGCTCTGTTGTTTACTTGTTTTAGGGAACACAATGCACTCCTCCAGTGAGGCAGTTGGCAACTTACATCCCGCCCATCAGCATAACAAGGCTCCCTGTTCTCCAGGGCCTGTCTTGCCTTTCTGGTTTTTACACATTTTGTGGATGTCCCTTTTGACCGGTGGGAAGTGATACTTCTTTGTAGTGCAGATTTGCATTGCCCGCTTGCTTGCTTGGCCAAAAAGGGCGTATGCGTTTTCTCCTGAATATATTCAGGAGAAAACGCATACGCCCTTTTTGGCCAAGTGCATCATTGTCGAAGTTGTGCCCCTCTTCCTGTGCTTTACAGGCGATTCTAACGTACCTCTTGAAATCTGTTTCCTGCTATTCTGCCTCGCATTCAAGTCCGCCTCGTTGCCTTCCCTCAACAGATTTTTGGACGATAGTTGGCCTTGATTACTCTGCCAGTTTGTGAATTGCTGTGCCCCTGAGCTCCATTTTTCAACTCGTTTTTTGTGAGCTGAACGCAAGTCCAAACATTTGGTTCAGGACCTATACTGGTTCCCGGTGGGTGGCTGAGACTTTGGTGAATTCTTCTTCCTGCCGGGAAATTAGAGTGACATGTGCCCATCCAAATGCCTAACAGCTACTCTCTCATTGGTTCTCCCTCTTCCCTTTCCTCCTCTGCCAAATGGGCAACCTGTGTGAACCAGGAGCTTAAAGGGGCTGTCTCTCCAAGTTGGGAGATTGATAGTAAAGCTGTTGGAAAGTCAAACCGGAGCACCAGGAGAGGGACTCTTCGTTGAGTTTTAGAAACCTTTCGTATTCACAGTGTGTCCATTCTCTAGGGTTCCCGTACATGTTATAGCTGTAGTAATATTCCCTTCAACCTGGAGAGGTGGGACCCATGGAATGGTTGCCATGCATTATTGCTTTAAAGGGTCTGCATTTGCTCACCCAATCTCACCAATCCTCTCAGTCCCAAGTGTCCAGCCTCATGCCACATCCAGCTGTCATCGTAGATAGGGTCATTCCAGGTTGCATCAGAGACCCTGAAGGAATTGTAAAGAATTTCCCTGTTTCTTTGTTCTGTTTTTGAAATTCCTTTTTAGAGTGGGTTTGAGCTGATTCTCGCTGCCATGTTTATGCCAGTCTAGACACACTTGATTCCCTTACGGAGACATATCAATACATAGGTTTTAAGATTCTTACTAGTCAGATCTATTCCTCTGCGGGAAATATGGGGTTTTGAGTCCCTTTCACTGAGGAAGGTGTAGGTCTTGTCTATTCCATAGTTGGTTTTTGGAACAGTACCTGTGCTTATATCAAACTCTGGTTTGATGCATCACCCCACCTCTCCTTCCCCCTTAAGCAGGCATAAGAGTGTTTTCTAAATGTGAGACTCTGTTCTCTTGCCTAACTCAGTTCATGTGTAGCCATGTTTACAGGATCTTCCTAAGTGATATCTTATGATAAGTTTCTTTTCCTGTGTGACTTCTTTCCCTTAGAATCATCGTACCTGAATCCACTCATTTTGCTGCTACTGGTCTTATGACATTGATTTCGTGGCTGAGGGATATTCCATCGTACGTAAGTTCCACAATGTTTGGAACCATTTTTATATTTCCTGGGATATTTCAGGTGTACCCAGGTTGAGGTTCTTGTAAGCAGTGCAGCCCTCAATTTGGGGGTGGCTCTGTCTTATGGATTTTCAGTTTTCCCAAGGTATATTCCCTAGACTGGAAGTGCCCTTGGCTCTGTAGCTCTGTTGTTTACTTGTTTTAGGGAACACAATGCACTCCTCCAGTGAGGCAGTTGGCAACTTACATCCCGCCCATCAGCATAACAAGGCTCCCTGTTCTCCAGGGCCTGTCTTGCCTTTCTGGTTTTTACACATTTTGTGGATGTCCCTTTTGACCGGTGGGAAGTGATACTTCTTTGTAGTGCAGATTTGCATTGCCCGCTTGCTTGCTTGGCCAAAAAGGGCGTATGCGTTTTCTCCTGAATATATTCAGGAGAAAACGCATACGCCCTTTTTGGCCAAGTGCATCATTGTCGAAGTTGTGCCCCTCTTCCTGTGCTTTACAGGCGATTCTAACGTACCTCTTGAAATCTGTTTCCTGCTATTCTGCCTCGCATTCAAGTCCGCCTCGTTGCCTTCCCTCAACAGATTTTTGGACGATAGTTGGCCTTGATTACTCTGCCAGTTTGTGAATTGCTGTGCCCCTGAGCTCCATTTTTCAACTCGTTTTTTGTGAGCTGAACGCAAGTCCAAACATTTGGTTCAGGACCTATACTGGTTCCCGGTGGGTGGCTGAGACTTTGGTGAATTCTTCTTCCTGCCGGGAAATTAGAGTGACATGTGCCCATCCAAATGCCTAACAGCTACTCTCTCATTGGTTCTCCCTCTTCCCTTTCCTCCTCTGCCAAATGGGCAACCTGTGTGAACCAGGAGCTTAAAGGGGCTGTCTCTCCAAGTTGGGAGATTGATAGTAAAGCTGTTGGAAAGTCAAACCGGAGCACCAGGAGAGGGACTCTTCGTTGAGTTTTAGAAACCTTTCGTATTCACAGTGTGTCCATTCTCTAGGTTTCCCGTACATGTTATAGCTGTAGTAATATTCCCTTCAACCTGGAGAGGTGGGACCCATGGAATGGTGGCCATGCATTATTGCTTTAAAGGGTCTGCATTTGCTCACCCAATCTCACCAATCCTCTCAGTCCCAAGTGTCCAGCCTCATGCCACATCCAGCTGTCATCGTAGATAGGGTCATTCCAGGTTGCATCAGAGACCCTGAAGGAATTGTAAAGAATTTCCCTGTTTCTTTGTTCTGTTTTTGAAATTCCTTTTTAGAGTGGGTTTGAGCTGATTCTCGCTGCCATGTTTATGCCAGTCTAGACACACTTGATTCCCTTACGGAGACATATCAATACATAGGTTTTAAGATTCTTACTAGTCAGATCTATTCCTCTGCGGGAAATATGGGGTTTTGAGTCCCTTTCACTGAGGAAGGTGTAGGTCTTGTCTATTCCATAGTTGGTTTTTGGAACAGTACCTGTGCTTATATCAAACTCTGGTTTGATGCATCACCCCACCTCTCCTTCCCCCTTAAGCAGGCATAAGAGTGTTTTCTAAATGTGAGACTCTGTTCTCTTGCCTAACTCAGTTCATGTGTAGCCATGTTTACAGGATCTTCCTAAGTGATATCTTATGATAAGTTTCTTTTCCTGTGTGACTTCTTTCCCTTAGAATCATCGTACCTGAATCCACTCATTTTGCTGCTACTGGTCTTATGACATTGATTTCGTGGCTGAGGGATATTCCATCGTACGTAAGTTCCACAATGTTTGGAACCATTTTTATATTTCCTGGGATATTTCAGGTGTACCCAGGTTGAGGTTCTTGTAAGCAGTGCAGCCCTCAATTTGGGGGTGGCTCTGTCTTATGGATTTTCAGTTTTCCCAAGGTATATTCCCTAGACTGGAAGTGCCCTTGGCTCTGTAGCTCTGTTGTTTACTTGTTTTAGGGAACACAATGCACTCCTCCAGTGAGGCAGTTGGCAACTTACATCCCGCCCATCAGCATAACAAGGCTCCCTGTTCTCCAGGGCCTGTCTTGCCTTTCTGGTTTTTACACATTTTGTGGATGTCCCTTTTGACCGGTGGGAAGTGATACTTCTTTGTAGTGCAGATTTGCATTGCCCGCTTGCTTGCTTGGCCAAAAAGGGCGTATGCGTTTTCTCCTGAATATATTCAGGAGAAAACGCATACGCCCTTTTTGGCCAAGTGCATCATTGTCGAAGTTGTGCCCCTCTTCCTGTGCTTTACAGGCGATTCTAACGTACCTCTTGAAATCTGTTTCCTGCTATTCTGCCTCGCATTCAAGTCCGCCTCGTTGCCTTCCCTCAACAGATTTTTGGACGATAGTTGGCCTTGATTACTCTGCCAGTTTGTGAATTGCTGTGCCCCTGAGCTCCATTTTTCAACTCGTTTTTTGTGAGCTGAACGCAAGTCCAAACATTTGGTTCAGGACCTATACTGGTTCCCGGTGGGTGGCTGAGACTTTGGTGAATTCTTCTTCCTGCCGGGAAATTAGAGTGACATGTGCCCATCCAAATGCCTAACAGCTACTCTCTCATTGGTTCTCCCTCTTCCCTTTCCTCCTCTGCCAAATGGGCAACCTGTGTGAACCAGGAGCTTAAAGGGGCTGTCTCTCCAAGTTGGGAGATTGATAGTAAAGCTGTTGGAAAGTCAAACCGGAGCACCAGGAGAGGGACTCTTCGTTGAGTTTTAGAAACCTTTCGTATTCACAGTGTGTCCATTCTCTAGGGTTCCCGTACATGTTATAGCTGTAGTAATATTCCCTTCAACCTGGAGAGGTGGGACCCATGGAATGGTTGCCATGCATTATTGCTTTAAAGGGTCTGCATTTGCTCACCCAATCTCACCAATCCTCTCAGTCCCAAGTGTCCAGCCTCATGCCACATCCAGCTGTCATCGTAGATAGGGTCATTCCAGGTTGCATCAGAGACCCTGAAGGAATTGTAAAGAATTTCCCTGTTTCTTTGTTCTGTTTTTGAAATTCCTTTTTAGAGTGGGTTTGAGCTGATTCTCGCTGCCATGTTTATGCCAGTCTAGACACACTTGATTCCCTTACGGAGACATATCAATACATAGGTTTTAAGATTCTTACTAGTCAGATCTATTCCTCTGCGGGAAATATGGGGTTTTGAGTCCCTTTCACTGAGGAAGGTGTAGGTCTTGTCTATTCCATAGTTGGTTTTTGGAACAGTACCTGTGCTTATATCAAACTCTGGTTTGATGCATCACCCCACCTCTCCTTCCCCCTTAAGCAGGCATAAGAGTGTTTTCTAAATGTGAGACTCTGTTCTCTTGCCTAACTCAGTTCATGTGTAGCCATGTTTACAGGATCTTCCTAAGTGATATCTTATGATAAGTTTCTTTTCCTGTGTGACTTCTTTCCCTTAGAATCATCGTACCTGAATGCACTCATTTTGCTGCTACTGGTCTTATGACATTGATTTCGTGGCTGAGGGATATTCCATCGTACGTAAGTTCCACAATGTTTGGAACCATTTTTATATTTCCTGGGATATTTCAGGTGTACCCAGGTTGAGGTTCTTGTAAGCAGTGCAGCCCTCAATTTGGGGGTGGCTCTGTCTTATGGATTTTCAGTTTTCCCAAGGTATATTCCCTAGACTGGAAGTGCCCTTGGCTCTGGAGCTCTGTTGTTTACTTGTTTTAGGGAACACAATGCACTCCTCCAGTGAGGCAGTTGGCAACTTACATCCCGCCCATCAGCATAACAAGGCTCCCTGTTCTCCAGGGCCTGTCTTGCCTTTCTGGTTTTTACACATTTTGTGGATGTCCCTTTTGACCGGTGGGAAGTGATACTTCTTTGTAGTGCAGATTTGCATTGCCCGCTTGCTTGCTTGGCCAAAAAGGGCGTATGCGTTTTCTCCTGAATATATTCAGGAGAAAACGCATACGCCCTTTTTGGCCAAGTGCATCATTGTCGAAGTTGTGCCCCTCTTCCTGTGCTTTACAGGCGATTCTAACGTACCTCTTGAAATCTGTTTCCTGCTATTCTGCCTCGCATTCAAGTCCGCCTCGTTGCCTTCCCTCAACAGATTTTTGGACGATAGTTGGCCTTGATTACTCTGCCAGTTTGTGAATTGCTGTGCCCCTGAGCTCCATTTTTCAACTCGTTTTTTGTGAGCTGAACGCAAGTCCAAACATTTGGTTCAGGACCTATACTGGTTCCCGGTGGGTGGCTGAGACTTTGGTGAATTCTTCTTCCTGCCGGGAAATTAGAGTGACATGTGCCCATCCAAATGCCTAACAGCTACTCTCTCATTGGTTCTCCCTCTTCCCTTTCCTCCTCTGCCAAATGGGCAACCTGTGTGAACCAGGAGCTTAAAGGGGCTGTCTCTCCAAGTTGGGAGATTGATAGTAAAGCTGTTGGAAAGTCAAACCGGAGCACCAGGAGAGGGACTCTTCGTTGAGTTTTAGAAACCTTTCGTATTCACAGTGTGTCCATTCTCTAGGGTTCCCGTACATGTTATAGCTGTAGTAATATTCCCTTCAACCTGGAGAGGTGGGACCCATGGAATGGTTGCCATGCATTATTGCTTTAAAGGGTCTGCATTTGCTCACCCAATCTCACCAATCCTCTCAGTCCCAAGTGTCCAGCCTCATGCCACATCCAGCTGTCATCGTAGATAGGGTCATTCCAGGTTGCATCAGAGACCCTGAAGGAATTGTAAAGAATTTCCCTGTTTCTTTGTTCTGTTTTTGAAATTCCTTTTTAGAGTGGGTTTGAGCTGATTCTCGCTGCCATGTTTATGCCAGTCTAGACACACTTGATTCCCTTACGGAGACATATCAATACATAGGTTTTAAGATTCTTACTAGTCAGATCTATTCCTCTGCGGGAAATATGGGGTTTTGAGTCCCTTTCACTGAGGAAGGTGTAGGTCTTGTCTATTCCATAGTTGGTTTTTGGAACAGTACCTGTGCTTATATCAAACTCTGGTTTGATGCATCACCCCACCTCTCCTTCCCCCTTAAGCAGGCATAAGAGTGTTTTCTAAATGTGAGACTCTGTTCTCTTGCCTAACTCAGTTCATGTGTAGCCATGTTTACAGGATCTTCCTAAGTGATATCTTATGATAAGTTTCTTTTCCTGTGTGACTTCTTTCCCTTAGAATCATCGTACCTGAATCCACTCATTTTGCTGCTACTGGTCTTATGACATTGATTTCGTGGCTGAGGGATATTCCATCGTACGTAAGTTCCACAATGTTTGGAACCATTTTTATATTTCCTGGGATATTTCAGGTGTACCCAGGTTGAGGTTCTTGTAAGCAGTGCAGCCCTCAATTTGGGGGTGGCTCTGTCTTATGGATTTTCAGTTTTCCCAAGGTATATTCCCTAGACTGGAAGTGCCCTTGGCTCTGTAGCTCTGTTGTTTACTTGTTTTAGGGAACACAATGCACTCCTCCAGTGAGGCAGTTGGCAACTTACATCCCGCCCATCAGCATAACAAGGCTCCCTGTTCTCCAGGGCCTGTCTTGCCTTTCTGGTTTTTACACATTTTGTGGATGTCCCTTTTGACCGGTGGGAAGTGATACTTCTTTGTAGTGCAGATTTGCATTGCCCGCTTGCTTGCTTGGCCAAAAAGGGCGTATGCGTTTTCTCCTGAATATATTCAGGAGAAAACGCATACGCCCTTTTTGGCCAAGTGCATCATTGTCGAAGTTGTGCCCCTCTTCCTGTGCTTTACAGGCGATTCTAACGTACCTCTTGAAATCTGTTTCCTGCTATTCTGCCTCGCATTCAAGTCCGCCTCGTTGCCTTCCCTCAACAGATTTTTGGACGATAGTTGGCCTTGATTACTCTGCCAGTTTGTGAATTGCTGTGCCCCTGAGCTCCATTTTTCAACTCGTTTTTTGTGAGCTGAACGCAAGTCCAAACATTTGGTTCAGGACCTATACTGGTTCCCGGTGGGTGGCTGAGACTTTGGTGAATTCTTCTTCCTGCCGGGAAATTAGAGTGACATGTGCCCATCCAAATGCCTAACAGCTACTCTCTCATTGGTTCTCCCTCTTCCCTTTCCTCCTCTGCCAAATGGGCAACCTGTGTGAACCAGGAGCTTAAAGGGGCTGTCTCTCCAAGTTGGGAGATTGATAGTAAAGCTGTTGGAAAGTCAAACCGGAGCACCAGGAGAGGGACTCTTCGTTGAGTTTTAGAAACCTTTCGTATTCACAGTGTGTCCATTCTCTAGGTTTCCCGTACATGTTATAGCTGTAGTAATATTCCCTTCAACCTGGAGAGGTGGGACCCATGGAATGGTGGCCATGCATTATTGCTTTAAAGGGTCTGCATTTGCTCACCCAATCTCACCAATCCTCTCAGTCCCAAGTGTCCAGCCTCATGCCACATCCAGCTGTCATCGTAGATAGGGTCATTCCAGGTTGCATCAGAGACCCTGAAGGAATTGTAAAGAATTTCCCTGTTTCTTTGTTCTGTTTTTGAAATTCCTTTTTAGAGTGGGTTTGAGCTGATTCTCGCTGCCATGTTTATGCCAGTCTAGACACACTTGATTCCCTTACGGAGACATATCAATACATAGGTTTTAAGATTCTTACTAGTCAGATCTATTCCTCTGCGGGAAATATGGGGTTTTGAGTCCCTTTCACTGAGGAAGGTGTAGGTCTTGTCTATTCCATAGTTGGTTTTTGGAACAGTACCTGTGCTTATATCAAACTCTGGTTTGATGCATCACCCCACCTCTCCTTCCCCCTTAAGCAGGCATAAGAGTGTTTTCTAAATGTGAGACTCTGTTCTCTTGCCTAACTCAGTTCATGTGTAGCCATGTTTACAGGATCTTCCTAAGTGATATCTTATGATAAGTTTCTTTTCCTGTGTGACTTCTTTCCCTTAGAATCATCGTACCTGAATCCACTCATTTTGCTGCTACTGGTCTTATGACATTGATTTCGTGGCTGAGGGATATTCCATCGTACGTAAGTTCCACAATGTTTGGAACCATTTTTATATTTCCTGGGATATTTCAGGTGTACCCAGGTTGAGGTTCTTGTAAGCAGTGCAGCCCTCAATTTGGGGGTGGCTCTGTCTTATGGATTTTCAGTTTTCCCAAGGTATATTCCCTAGACTGGAAGTGCCCTTGGCTCTGTAGCTCTGTTGTTTACTTGTTTTAGGGAACACAATGCACTCCTCCAGTGAGGCAGTTGGCAACTTACATCCCGCCCATCAGCATAACAAGGCTCCCTGTTCTCCAGGGCCTGTCTTGCCTTTCTGGTTTTTACACATTTTGTGGATGTCCCTTTTGACCGGTGGGAAGTGATACTTCTTTGTAGTGCAGATTTGCATTGCCCGCTTGCTTGCTTGGCCAAAAAGGGCGTATGCGTTTTCTCCTGAATATATTCAGGAGAAAACGCATACGCCCTTTTTGGCCAAGTGCATCATTGTCGAAGTTGTGCCCCTCTTCCTGTGCTTTACAGGCGATTCTAACGTACCTCTTGAAATCTGTTTCCTGCTATTCTGCCTCGCATTCAAGTCCGCCTCGTTGCCTTCCCTCAACAGATTTTTGGACGATAGTTGGCCTTGATTACTCTGCCAGTTTGTGAATTGCTGTGCCCCTGAGCTCCATTTTTCAACTCGTTTTTTGTGAGCTGAACGCAAGTCCAAACATTTGGTTCAGGACCTATACTGGTTCCCGGTGGGTGGCTGAGACTTTGGTGAATTCTTCTTCCTGCCGGGAAATTAGAGTGACATGTGCCCATCCAAATGCCTAACAGCTACTCTCTCATTGGTTCTCCCTCTTCCCTTTCCTCCTCTGCCAAATGGGCAACCTGTGTGAACCAGGAGCTTAAAGGGGCTGTCTCTCCAAGTTGGGAGATTGATAGTAAAGCTGTTGGAAAGTCAAACCGGAGCACCAGGAGAGGGACTCTTCGTTGAGTTTTAGAAACCTTTCGTATTCACAGTGTGTCCATTCTCTAGGGTTCCCGTACATGTTATAGCTGTAGTAATATTCCCTTCAACCTGGAGAGGTGGGACCCATGGAATGGTTGCCATGCATTATTGCTTTAAAGGGTCTGCATTTGCTCACCCAATCTCACCAATCCTCTCAGTCCCAAGTGTCCAGCCTCATGCCACATCCAGCTGTCATCGTAGATAGGGTCATTCCAGGTTGCATCAGAGACCCTGAAGGAATTGTAAAGAATTTCCCTGTTTCTTTGTTCTGTTTTTGAAATTCCTTTTTAGAGTGGGTTTGAGCTGATTCTCGCTGCCATGTTTATGCCAGTCTAGACACACTTGATTCCCTTACGGAGACATATCAATACATAGGTTTTAAGATTCTTACTAGTCAGATCTATTCCTCTGCGGGAAATATGGGGTTTTGAGTCCCTTTCACTGAGGAAGGTGTAGGTCTTGTCTATTCCATAGTTGGTTTTTGGAACAGTACCTGTGCTTATATCAAACTCTGGTTTGATGCATCACCCCACCTCTCCTTCCCCCTTAAGCAGGCATAAGAGTGTTTTCTAAATGTGAGACTCTGTTCTCTTGCCTAACTCAGTTCATGTGTAGCCATGTTTACAGGATCTTCCTAAGTGATATCTTATGATAAGTTTCTTTTCCTGTGTGACTTCTTTCCCTTAGAATCATCGTACCTGAATGCACTCATTTTGCTGCTACTGGTCTTATGACATTGATTTCGTGGCTGAGGGATATTCCATCGTACGTAAGTTCCACAATGTTTGGAACCATTTTTATATTTCCTGGGATATTTCAGGTGTACCCAGGTTGAGGTTCTTGTAAGCAGTGCAGCCCTCAATTTGGGGGTGGCTCTGTCTTATGGATTTTCAGTTTTCCCAAGGTATATTCCCTAGACTGGAAGTGCCCTTGGCTCTGTAGCTCTGTTGTTTACTTGTTTTAGGGAACACAATGCACTCCTCCAGTGAGGCAGTTGGCAACTTACATCCCGCCCATCAGCATAACAAGGCTCCCTGTTCTCCAGGGCCTGTCTTGCCTTTCTGGTTTTTACACATTTTGTGGATGTCCCTTTTGACCGGTGGGAAGTGATACTTCTTTGTAGTGCAGATTTGCATTGCCCGCTTGCTTGCTTGGCCAAAAAGGGCGTATGCGTTTTCTCCTGAATATATTCAGGAGAAAACGCATACGCCCTTTTTGGCCAAGTGCATCATTGTCGAAGTTGTGCCCCTCTTCCTGTGCTTTACAGGCGATTCTAACGTACCTCTTGAAATCTGTTTCCTGCTATTCTGCCTCGCATTCAAGTCCGCCTCGTTGCCTTCCCTCAACAGATTTTTGGACGATAGTTGGCCTTGATTACTCTGCCAGTTTGTGAATTGCTGTGCCCCTGAGCTCCATTTTTCAACTCGTTTTTTGTGAGCTGAACGCAAGTCCAAACATTTGGTTCAGGACCTATACTGGTTCCCGGTGGGTGGCTGAGACTTTGGTGAATTCTTCTTCCTGCCGGGAAATTAGAGTGACATGTGCCCATCCAAATGCCTAACAGCTACTCTCTCATTGGTTCTCCCTCTTCCCTTTCCTCCTCTGCCAAATGGGCAACCTGTGTGAACCAGGAGCTTAAAGGGGCTGTCTCTCCAAGTTGGGAGATTGATAGTAAAGCTGTTGGAAAGTCAAACCGGAGCACCAGGAGAGGGACTCTTCGTTGAGTTTTAGAAACCTTTCGTATTCACAGTGTGTCCATTCTCTAGGGTTCCCGTACATGTTATAGCTGTAGTAATATTCCCTTCAACCTGGAGAGGTGGGACCCATGGAATGGTTGCCATGCATTATTGCTTTAAAGGGTCTGCATTTGCTCACCCAATCTCACCAATCCTCTCAGTCCCAAGTGTCCAGCCTCATGCCACATCCAGCTGTCATCGTAGATAGGGTCATTCCAGGTTGCATCAGAGACCCTGAAGGAATTGTAAAGAATTTCCCTGTTTCTTTGTTCTGTTTTTGAAATTCCTTTTTAGAGTGGGTTTGAGCTGATTCTCGCTGCCATGTTTATGCCAGTCTAGACACACTTGATTCCCTTACGGAGACATATCAATACATAGGTTTTAAGATTCTTACTAGTCAGATCTATTCCTCTGCGGGAAATATGGGGTTTTGAGTCCCTTTCACTGAGGAAGGTGTAGGTCTTGTCTATTCCATAGTTGGTTTTTGGAACAGTACCTGTGCTTATATCAAACTCTGGTTTGATGCATCACCCCACCACTCCTTCCCCCTTAAGCAGGCATAAGAGTGTTTTCTAAATGTGAGCCTCTGTTCTCTTGCCTAACTCAGTTCATGTGTAGCCATGTTTACAGGATCTTCCTAAGTGATATCTTATGATAAGTTTCTTTTCCTGTGTGACTTCTTTCCCTTAGAATCATCGTACCTGAATCCACTCATTTTGCTGCTACTGGTCTTATGACATTGATTTCGTGGCTGAGGGATATTCCATCGTACGTAAGTTCCACAATGTTTGGAACCATTTTTATATTTCCTGGGATATTTCAGGTGTACCCAGGTTGAGGTTCTTGTAAGCAGTGCAGCCCTCAATTTGGGGGTGGCTCTGTCTTATGGATTTTCAGTTTTCCCAAGGTATATTCCCTAGACTGGAAGTGCCCTTGGCTCTGTAGCTCTGTTGTTTACTTGTTTTAGGGAACACAATGCACTCCTCCAGTGAGGCAGTTGGCAACTTACATCCCGCCCATCAGCATAACAAGGCTCCCTGTTCTCCAGGGCCTGTCTTGCCTTTCTGGTTTTTACACATTTTGTGGATGTCCCTTTTGACCGGTGGGAAGTGATACTTCTTTGTAGTGCAGATTTGCATTGCCCGCTTGCTTGCTTGGCCAAAAAGGGCGTATGCGTTTTCTCCTGAATATATTCAGGAGAAAACGCATACGCCCTTTTTGGCCAAGTGCATCATTGTCGAAGTTGTGCCCCTCTTCCTGTGCTTTACAGGCGATTCTAACGTACCTCTTGAAATCTGTTTCCTGCTATTCTGCCTCGCATTCAAGTCCGCCTCGTTGCCTTCCCTCAACAGATTTTTGGACGATAGTTGGCCTTGATTACTCTGCCAGTTTGTGAATTGCTGTGCCCCTGAGCTCCATTTTTCAACTCGTTTTTTGTGAGCTGAACGCAAGTCCAAACATTTGGTTCAGGACCTATACTGGTTCCCGGTGGGTGGCTGAGACTTTGGTGAATTCTTCTTCCTGCCGGGAAATTAGAGTGACATGTGCCCATCCAAATGCCTAACAGCTACTCTCTCATTGGTTCTCCCTCTTCCCTTTCCTCCTCTGCCAAATGGGCAACCTGTGTGAACCAGGAGCTTAAAGGGGCTGTCTCTCCAAGTTGGGAGATTGATAGTAAAGCTGTTGGAAAGTCAAACCGGAGCACCAGGAGAGGGACTCTTCGTTGAGTTTTAGAAACCTTTCGTATTCACAGTGTGTCCATTCTCTAGGGTTCCCGTACATGTTATAGCTGTAGTAATATTCCCTTCCACCTGGAGAGCTGGGACCCATGGAATGGTGGCCATGCATTATTGCTTTAAAGGGTCTGCATTTGCTCACCCAATCTCACCAATCCTCTCAGTCCCAAGTGTCCAGCCTCATGCCACATCCAGCTGTCATCGTAGATAGGGTCATTCCAGGTTGCATCAGAGACCCTGAAGGAATTGTGTAGAATTTCCCTGTTTCTTTGTTCTGTTTTTGAAATTCCTTTTTAGAGTGGGTTTGAGCTGATTCTCGCTGCCATGTTTATGCCAGTCTAGACACACTTGATTCCCTTACGGAGACATATCAATACATAGGTTTTAAGATTCTTACTAGTCAGATCTATTCCTCTGCGGGAAATATGGGGTTTTGAGTCCCTTTCACTGAGGAAGGTGTAGGTCTTGTCTATTCCATAGTTGGTTTTTGGAACGGTACCTGTGCTTATATCAAACTCTGGTTTGATGCATCACCCCACCTCTCCTTCCCCCTTAAGCAGGCATAAGAGTGTTTTCTAAATGTGAGACTCTGTTCTCTTGCCTAACTCAGTTCATGTGTAGCCATGTTTACAGGATCTTCCTAAGTGATATCTTATGATAAGTTTCTTTTCCTGTGTGACTTCTTTCCCTTAGAATCATCGTACCTGAATCCACTCATTTTGCTGCTACTGGTCTTATGACATTGATTTCGTGGCTGAGGGATATTCCATCGTACGTAAGTTCCACAATGTTTGGAACCATTTTTATATTTCCTGGGATATTTCAGGTGTACCCAGGTTGAGGTTCTTGTAAGCAGTGCAGCCCTCAATTTGGGGGTGGCTCTGTCTTATGGATTTTCAGTTTTCCCAAGGTATATTCCCTAGACTGGAAGTGCCCTTGGCTCTGTAGCTCTGTTGTTTACTTGTTTTAGGGAACACAATGCACTCCTCCAGTGAGGCAGTTGGCAACTTACATCCCGCCCATCAGCATAACAAGGCTCCCTGTTCTCCAGGGCCTGTCTTGCCTTTCTGGTTTTTACACATTTTGTGGATGTCCCTTTTGACCGGTGGGAAGTGATACTTCTTTGTAGTGCAGATTTGCATTGCCCGCTTGCTTGCTTGGCCAAAAAGGGCGTATGCGTTTTCTCCTGAATATATTCAGGAGAAAACGCATACGCCCTTTTTGGCCAAGTGCATCATTGTCGAAGTTGTGCCCCTCTTCCTGTGCTTTACAGGCGATTCTAACGTACCTCTTGAAATCTGTTTCCTGCTATTCTGCCTCGCATTCAAGTCCGCCTCGTTGCCTTCCCTCAACAGATTTTTGGACGATAGTTGGCCTTGATTACTCTGCCAGTTTGTGAATTGCTGTGCCCCTGAGCTCCATTTTTCAACTCGTTTTTTGTGAGCTGAACGCAAGTCCAAACATTTGGTTCAGGACCTATACTGGTTCCCGGTGGGTGGCTGAGACTTTGGTGAATTCTTCTTCCTGCCGGGAAATTAGAGTGACATGTGCCCATCCAAATGCCTAACAGCTACTCTCTCATTGGTTCTCCCTCTTCCCTTTCCTCCTCTGCCAAATGGGCAACCTGTGTGAACCAGGAGCTTAAAGGGGCTGTCTCTCCAAGTTGGGAGATTGATAGTAAAGCTGTTGGAAAGTCAAACCGGAGCACCAGGAGAGGGACTCTTCGTTGAGTTTTAGAAACCTTTCGTATTCACAGTGTGTCCATTCTCTAGGGTTCCCGTACATGTTATAGCTGTAGTAATATTCCCTTCCACCTGGAGAGCTGGGACCCATGGAATGGTGGCCATGCATTATTGCTTTAAAGGGTCTGCATTTGCTCACCCAATCTCACCAATCCTCTCAGTCCCAAGTGTCCAGCCTCATGCCACATCCAGCTGTCATCGTAGATAGGGTCATTCCAGGTTGCATCAGAGACCCTGAAGGAATTGTAAAGAATTTCCCTGTTTCTTTGTTCTGTTTTTGAAATTCCTTTTTAGAGTGGGTTTGAGCTGATTCTCGCTGCCATGTTTATGCCAGTCTAGACACACTTGATTCCCTTACGGAGACATATCAATACATAGGTTTTAAGATTCTTACTAGTCAGATCTATTCCTCTGCGGGAAATATGGGGTTTTGAGTCCCTTTCACTGAGGAAGGTGTAGGTCTTGTCTATTCCATAGTTGGTTTTTGGAACAGTACCTGTGCTTATATCAAACTCTGGTTTGATGCATCACCCCACCTCTCCTTCCCCCTTAAGCAGGCATAAGAGTGTTTTCTAAATGTGAGACTCTGTTCTCTTGCCTAACTCAGTTCATGTGTAGCCATGTTTACAGGATCTTCCTAAGTGATATCTTATGATAAGTTTCTTTTCCTGTGTGACTTCTTTCCCTTAGAATCATCGTACCTGAATCCACTCATTTTGCTGCTACTGGTCTTATGACATTGATTTCGTGGCTGAGGGATATTCCATCGTACGTAAGTTCCACAATGTTTGGAACCATTTTTATATTTCCTGGGATATTTCAGGTGTACCCAGGTTGAGGTTCTTGTAAGCAGTGCAGCCCTCAATTTGGGGGTGGCTCTGTCTTATGGATTTTCAGTTTTCCCAAGGTATATTCCCTAGACTGGAAGTGCCCTTGGCTCTGTAGCTCTGTTGTTTACTTGTTTTAGGGAACACAATGCACTCCTCCAGTGAGGCAGTTGGCAACTTACATCCCGCCCATCAGCATAACAAGGCTCCCTGTTCTCCAGGGCCTGTCTTGCCTTTCTGGTTTTTACACATTTTGTGGATGTCCCTTTTGACCGGTGGGAAGTGATACTTCTTTGTAGTGCAGATTTGCATTGCCCGCTTGCTTGCTTGGCCAAAAAGGGCGTATGCGTTTTCTCCTGAATATATTCAGGAGAAAACGCATACGCCCTTTTTGGCCAAGTGCATCATTGTCGAAGTTGTGCCCCTCTTCCTGTGCTTTACAGGCGATTCTAACGTACCTCTTGAAATCTGTTTCCTGCTATTCTGCCTCGCATTCAAGTCCGCCTCGTTGCCTTCCCTCAACAGATTTTTGGACGATAGTTGGCCTTGATTTCTCTGCCAGTTTGTGAATTGCTGTGCCCCTGAGCTCCATTTTTCAACTCGTTTTTTGTGAGCTGAACGCAAGTCCAAACATTTGGTTCAGGACCTATACTGGTTCCCGGTGGGTGGCTGAGACTTTGGTGAATTCTTCTTCCTGCCGGGAAATTAGAGTGACATGTGCCCATCCAAATGCCTAACAGCTACTCTCTCATTGGTTCTCCCTCTTCCCTTTCCTCCTCTGCCAAATGGGCAACCTGTGTGAACCAGGAGCTTAAAGGGGCTGTCTCTCCAAGTTGGGAGATTGATAGTAAAGCTGTTGGAAAGTCAAACCGGAGCACCAGGAGAGGGACTCTTCGTTGAGTTTTAGAAACCTTTCGTATTCACAGTGTGTCCATTCTCTAGGGTTCCCGTACATGTTATAGCTGTAGTAATATTCCCTTCAACCTGGAGAGGTGGGACCCATGGAATGGTGGCCATGCATTATTGCTTTAAAGGGTCTGCATTTGCTCACCCAATCTCACCAATCCTCTCAGTCCCAAGTGTCCAGCCTCATGCCACATCCAGCTGTCATCGTAGATAGGGTCATTCCAGGTTGCATCAGAGACCCTGAAGGAATTGTAAAGAATTTCCCTGTTTCTTTGTTCTGTTTTTGAAATTCCTTTTTAGAGTGGGTTTGAGCTGATTCTCGCTGCCATGTTTATGCCAGTCTAGACACACTTGATTCCCTTACGGAGACATATCAATACATAGGTTTTAAGATTCTTACTAGTCAGATCTATTCCTCTGCGGGAAATATGGGGTTTTGAGTCCCTTTCACTGAGGAAGGTGTAGGTCTTGTCTATTCCATAGTTGGTTTTTGGAACAGTACCTGTGCTTATATCAAACTCTGGTTTGATGCATCACCCCACCTCTCCTTCCCCCTTAAGCAGGCATAAGAGTGTTTTCTAAATGTGAGACTCTGTTCTCTTGCCTAACTCAGTTCATGTGTAGCCATGTTTACAGGATCTTCCTAAGTGATATCTTATGATAAGTTTCTTTTCCTGTGTGACTTCTTTCCCTTAGAATCATCGTACCTGAATCCACTCATTTTGCTGCTACTGGTCTTATGACATTGATTTCGTGGCTGAGGGATATTCCATCGTACGTAAGTTCCACAATGTTTGGAACCATTTTTATATTTCCTGGGATATTTCAGGTGTACCCAGGTTGAGGTTCTTGTAAGCAGTGCAGCCCTCAATTTGGGGGTGGCTCTGTCTTATGGATTTTCAGTTTTCCCAAGGTATATTCCCTAGACTGGAAGTGCCCTTGGCTCTGTAGCTCTGTTGTTTACTTGTTTTAGGGAACACAATGCACTCCTCCAGTGAGGCAGTTGGCAACTTACATCCCGCCCATCAGCATAACAAGGCTCCCTGTTCTCCAGGGCCTGTCTTGCCTTTCTGGTTTTTACACATTTTGTGGATGTCCCTTTTGACCGGTGGGAAGTGATACTTCTTTGTAGTGCAGATTTGCATTGCCCGCTTGCTTGCTTGGCCAAAAAGGGCGTATGCGTTTTCTCCTGAATATATTCAGGAGAAAACGCATACGCCCTTTTTGGCCAAGTGCATCATTGTCGAAGTTGTGCCCCTCTTCCTGTGCTTTACAGGCGATTCTAACGTACCTCTTGAAATCTGTTTCCTGCTATTCTGCCTCGCATTCAAGTCCGCCTCGTTGCCTTCCCTCAACAGATTTTTGGACGATAGTTGGCCTTGATTACTCTGCCAGTTTGTGAATTGCTGTGCCCCTGAGCTCCATTTTTCAACTCGTTTTTTGTGAGCTGAACGCAAGTCCAAACATTTGGTTCAGGACCTATACTGGTTCCCGGTGGGTGGCTGAGACTTTGGTGAATTCTTCTTCCTGCCGGGAAATTAGAGTGACATGTGCCCATCCAAATGCCTAACAGCTACTCTCTCATTGGTTCTCCCTCTTCCCTTTCCTCCTCTGCCAAATGGGCAACCTGTGTGAACCAGGAGCTTAAAGGGGCTGTCTCTCCAAGTTGGGAGATTGATAGTAAAGCTGTTGGAAAGTCAAACCGGAGCACCAGGAGAGGGACTCTTCGTTGAGTTTTAGAAACCTTTCGTATTCACAGTGTGTCCATTCTCTAGGGTTCCCGTACATGTTATAGCTGTAGTAATATTCCCTTCCACCTGGAGAGCTGGGACCCATGGAATGGTGGCCATGCATTATTGCTTTAAAGGGTCTGCATTTGCTCACCCAATCTCACCAATCCTCTCAGTCCCAAGTGTCCAGCCTCATGCCACATCCAGCTGTCATCGTAGATAGGGTCATTCCAGGTTGCATCAGAGACCCTGAAGGAATTGTAAAGAATTTCCCTGTTTCTTTGTTCTGTTTTTGAAATTCCTTTTTAGAGTGGGTTTGAGCTGATTCTCGCTGCCATGTTTATGCCAGTCTAGACACACTTGATTCCCTTACGGAGACATATCAATACATAGGTTTTAAGATTCTTACTAGTCAGATCTATTCCTCTGCGGGAAATATGGGGTTTTGAGTCCCTTTCACTGAGGAAGGTGTAGGTCTTGTCTATTCCATAGTTGGTTTTTGGAACAGTACCTGTGCTTATATCAAACTCTGGTTTGATGCATCACCCCACCTCTCCTTCCCCCTTAAGCAGGCATAAGAGTGTTTTCTAAATGTGAGACTCTGTTCTCTTGCCTAACTCAGTTCATGTGTAGCCATGTTTACAGGATCTTCCTAAGTGATATCTTATGATAAGTTTCTTTTCCTGTGTGACTTCTTTCCCTTAGAATCATCGTACCTGAATCCACTCATTTTGCTGCTACTGGTCTTATGACATTGATTTCGTGGCTGAGGGATATTCCATCGTACGTAAGTTCCACAATGTTTGGAACCATTTTTATATTTCCTGGGATATTTCAGGTGTACCCAGGTTGAGGTTCTTGTAAGCAGTGCAGCCCTCAATTTGGGGGTGGCTCTGTCTTATGGATTTTCAGTTTTCCCAAGGTATATTCCCTAGACTGGAAGTGCCCTTGGCTCTGTAGCTCTGTTGTTTACTTGTTTTAGGGAACACAATGCACTCCTCCAGTGAGGCAGTTGGCAACTTACATCCCGCCCATCAGCATAACAAGGCTCCCTGTTCTCCAGGGCCTGTCTTGCCTTTCTGGTTTTTACACATTTTGTGGATGTCCCTTTTGACCGGTGGGAAGTGATACTTCTTTGTAGTGCAGATTTGCATTGCCCGCTTGCTTGCTTGGCCAAAAAGGGCGTATGCGTTTTCTCCTGAATATATTCAGGAGAAAACGCATACGCCCTTTTTGGCCAAGTGCATCATTGTCGAAGTTGTGCCCCTCTTCCTGTGCTTTACAGGCGATTCTAACGTACCTCTTGAAATCTGTTTCCTGCTATTCTGCCTCGCATTCAAGTCCGCCTCGTTGCCTTCCCTCAACAGATTTTTGGACGATAGTTGGCCTTGATTACTCTGCCAGTTTGTGAATTGCTGTGCCCCTGAGCTCCATTTTTCAACTCGTTTTTTGTGAGCTGAACGCAAGTCCAAACATTTGGTTCAGGACCTATACTGGTTCCCGGTGGGTGGCTGAGACTTTGGTGAATTCTTCTTCCTGCCGGGAAATTAGAGTGACATGTGCCCATCCAAATGCCTAACAGCTACTCTCTCATTGGTTCTCCCTCTTCCCTTTCCTCCTCTGCCAAATGGGCAACCTGTGTGAACCAGGAGCTTAAAGGGGCTGTCTCTCCAAGTTGGGAGATTGATAGTAAAGCTGTTGGAAAGTCAAACCGGAGCACCAGGAGAGGGACTCTTCGTTGAGTTTTAGAAACCTTTCGTATTCACAGTGTGTCCATTCTCTAGGGTTCCCGTACATGTTATAGCTGTAGTAATATTCCCTTCCACCTGGAGAGCTGGGACCCATGGAATGGTGGCCATGCATTATTGCTTTAAAGGGTCTGCATTTGCTCACCCAATCTCACCAATCCTCTCAGTCCCAAGTGTCCAGCCTCATGCCACATCCAGCTGTCATCGTAGATAGGGTCATTCCAGGTTGCATCAGAGACCCTGAAGGAATTGTAAAGAATTTCCCTGTTTCTTTGTTCTGTTTTTGAAATTCCTTTTTAGAGTGGGTTTGAGCTGATTCTCGCTGCCATGTTTATGCCAGTCTAGACACACTTGATTCCCTTACGGAGACATATCAATACATAGGTTTTAAGATTCTTACTAGTCAGATCTATTCCTCTGCGGGAAATATGGGGTTTTGAGTCCCTTTCACTGAGGAAGGTGTAGGTCTTGTCTATTCCATAGTTGGTTTTTGGAACAGTACCTGTGCTTATATCAAACTCTGGTTTGATGCATCACCCCACCTCTCCTTCCCCCTTAAGCAGGCATAAGAGTGTTTTCTAAATGTGAGACTCTGTTCTCTTGCCTAACTCAGTTCATGTGTAGCCATGTTTACAGGATCTTCCTAAGTGATATCTTATGATAAGTTTCTTTTCCTGTGTGACTTCTTTCCCTTAGAATCATCGTACCTGAATCCACTCATTTTGCTGCTACTGGTCTTATGACATTGATTTCGTGGCTGAGGGATATTCCATCGTACGTAAGTTCCACAATGTTTGGAACCATTTTTATATTTCCTGGGATATTTCAGGTGTACCCAGGTTGAGGTTCTTGTAAGCAGTGCAGCCCTCAATTTGGGGGTGGCTCTGTCTTATGGATTTTCAGTTTTCCCAAGGTATATTCCCTAGACTGGAAGTGCCCTTGGCTCTGGAGCTCTGTTGTTTACTTGTTTTAGGGAACACAATGCACTCCTCCAGTGAGGCAGTTGGCAACTTACATCCCGCCCATCAGCATAACAAGGCTCCCTGTTCTCCAGGGCCTGTCTTGCCTTTCTGGTTTTTACACATTTTGTGGATGTCCCTTTTGACCGGTGGGAAGTGATACTTCTTTGTAGTGCAGATTTGCATTGCCCGCTTGCTTGCTTGGCCAAAAAGGGCGTATGCGTTTTCTCCTGAATATATTCAGGAGAAAACGCATACGCCCTTTTTGGCCAAGTGCATCATTGTCGAAGTTGTGCCCCTCTTCCTGTGCTTTACAGGCGATTCTAACGTACCTCTTGAAATCTGTTTCCTGCTATTCTGCCTCGCATTCAAGTCCGCCTCGTTGCCTTCCCTCAACAGATTTTTGGACGATAGTTGGCCTTGATTACTCTGCCAGTTTGTGAATTGCTGTGCCCCTGAGCTCCATTTTTCAACTCGTTTTTTGTGAGCTGAACGCAAGTCCAAACATTTGGTTCAGGACCTATACTGGTTCCCGGTGGGTGGCTGAGACTTTGGTGAATTCTTCTTCCTGCCGGGAAATTAGAGTGACATGTGCCCATCCAAATGCCTAACAGCTACTCTCTCATTGGTTCTCCCTCTTCCCTTTCCTCCTCTGCCAAATGGGCAACGTGTGTGAACCAGGAGCTTAAAGGGGCTGTCTCTCCAAGTTGGGAGATTGATAGTAAAGCTGTTGGAAAGTCAAACCGGAGCACCAGGAGAGGGACTCTTCGTTGAGTTTTAGAAACCTTTCGTATTCACAGTGTGTCCATTCTCTAGGGTTCCCGTACATGTTATAGCTGTAGTAATATTCCCTTCAACCTGGAGAGGTGGGACCCATGGAATGGTGGCCATGCATTATTGCTTTAAAGGGTCTGCATTTGCTCACCCAATCTCACCAATCCTCTCAGTCCCAAGTGTCCAGCCTCATGCCCCATCCAGCTGTCATCGTAGATAGGGTCATTCCAGGTTGCATCAGAGACCCTGAAGGAATTGTAAAGAATTTCCCTGTTTCTTTGTTCTGTTTTTGAAATTCCTTTTTAGAGTGGGTTTGAGCTGATTCTCGCTGCCATGTTTATGCCAGTCTAGACACACTTGATTCCCTTACGGAGACATATCAATACATAGGTTTTAAGATTCTTACTAGTCAGATCTATTCCTCTGCGGGAAATATGGGGTTTTGAGTCCCTTTCACTGAGGAAGGTGTAGGTCTTGTCTATTCCATAGTTGGTTTTTGGAACAGTACCTGTGCTTATATCAAACTCTGGTTTGATGCATCACCCCACCTCTCCTTCCCCCTTAAGCAGGCATAAGGGTGTTTTCTAAATGTGAGACTCTGTTCTCTTGCCTAACTCAGTTCATGTGTAGCCATGTTTACAGGATCTTCCTAAGTGATATCTTATGATAAGTTTCTTTTCCTGTGTGACTTCTTTCCCTTAGAATCATCGTACCTGAATCCACTCATTTTGCTGCTACTGGTCTTATGACATTGATTTCGTGGCTGAGGGATATTCCATCGTACGTAAGTTCCACAATGTTTGGAACCATTTTTATATTTCCTGGGATATTTCAGGTGTACCCAGGTTGAGGTTCTTGTAAGCAGTGCAGCCCTCAATTTGGGGGTGGCTCTGTCTTATGGATTTTCAGTTTTCCCAAGGTATATTCCCTAGACTGGAAGTGCCCTTGGCTCTGGAGCTCTGTTGTTTACTTGTTTTAGGGAACACAATGCACTCCTCCAGTGAGGCAGTTGGCAACTTACATCCCGCCCATCAGCATAACAAGGCTCCCTGTTCTCCAGGGCCTGTCTTGCCTTTCTGGTTTTTACACATTTTGTGGATGTCCCTTTTGACCGGTGGGAAGTGATACTTCTTTGTAGTGCAGATTTGCATTGCCCGCTTGCTTGCTTGGCCAAAAAGGGCGTATGCGTTTTCTCCTGAATATATTCAGGAGAAAACGCATACGCCCTTTTTGGCCAAGTGCATCATTGTCGAAGTTGTGCCCCTCTTCCTGTGCTTTACAGGCGATTCTAACGTACCTCTTGAAATCTGTTTCCTGCTATTCTGCCTCGCATTCAAGTCCGCCTCGTTGCCTTCCCTCAACAGATTTTTGGACGATAGTTGGCCTTGATTACTCTGCCAGTTTGTGAATTGCTGTGCCCCTGAGCTCCATTTTTCAACTCGTTTTTTGTGAGCTGAACTCAAGTCCAAACATTTGGTTCAGGACCTATACTGGTTCCCGGTGGGTGGCTGAGACTTTGGTGAATTCTTCTTCCTGCCGGGAGATTAGAGTGACATGTGCCCATCCAAATGCCTAACAGCTACTCTCTCATTGGTTCTCCCTCTTCCCTTTCCTCCTCTGCCAAATGGGCAACGTGTGTGAACCAGGAGCTTAAAGGGGCTGTCTCTCCAAGTTGGGAGATTGATAGTAAAGCTGTTGGACAGTCAAACCGGAGCACCAGGAGAGGGACTCTTCGTTGAGTTTTAGAAACCTTTCGTATTCACAGTGTGTCCATTCTCTAGGGTTCCCGTACATGTTATAGCTGTAGTAATATTCCCTTCAACCTGGAGAGGTGGGACCCATGGAATGGTGGCCATGCATTATTGCTTTAAAGGGTCTGCATTTGCTCACCCAATCTCACCAATCCTCTCAGTCCCAAGTGTCCAGCCTCATGCCCCATCCAGCTGTCATCGTAGATAGGGTCATTCCAGGTTGCATCAGAGACCCTGAAGGAATTGTAAAGAATTTCCCTGTTTCTTTGTTCTGTTTTTGAAATTCCTTTTTAGAGTGGGTTTGAGCTGATTCTCGCTGCCATGTTTATGCCAGTCTAGACACACTTGATTCCCTTACGGAGACATATCAATACATAGGTTTTAAGATTCTTACTAGTCAGATCTATTCCTCTGCGGGAAATATGGGGTTTTGAGTCCCTTTCACTGAGGAAGGTGTAGGTCTTGTCTATTCCATAGTTGGTTTTTGGAACAGTACCTGTGCTTATATCAAACTCTGGTTTGATGCATCACCCCACCTCTCCTTCCCCCTTAAGCAGGCATAAGGGTGTTTTCTAAATGTGAGACTCTGTTCTCTTGCCTAACTCAGTTCATGTGTAGCCATGTTTACAGGATCTTCCTAAGTGATATCTTATGATAAGTTTCTTTTCCTGTGTGACTTCTTTCCCTTAGAATCATCGTACCTGAATCCACTCATTTTGCTGCTACTGGTCTTATGACATTGATTTCGTGGCTGAGGGATATTCCATCGTACGTAAGTTCCACAATGTTTGGAACCATTTTTATATTTCCTGGGATATTTCAGGTGTACCCAGGTTGAGGTTCTTGTAAGCAGTGCAGCCCTCAATTTGGGGGTGGCTCTGTCTTATGGATTTTCAGTTTTCCCAAGGTATATTCCCTAGACTGGAAGTGCCCTTGGCTCTGTAGCTCTGTTGTTTACTTGTTTTAGGGAACACAATGCACTCCTCCAGTGAGGCAGTTGGCAACTTACATCCCGCCCATCAGCATAACAAGGCTCCCTGTTCTCCAGGGCCTGTCTTGCCTTTCTGGTTTTTACACATTTTGTGGATGTCCCTTTTGACCGGTGGGAAGTGATACTTCTTTGTAGTGCAGATTTGCATTGCCCGCTTGCTTGCTTGGCCAAAAAGGGCGTATGCGTTTTCTCCTGAATATATTCAGGAGAAAACGCATACGCCCTTTTTGGCCAAGTGCATCATTGTCGAAGTTGTGCCCCTCTTCCTGTGCTTTACAGGCGATTCTAACGTACCTCTTGAAATCTGTTTCCTGCTATTCTGCCTCGCATTCAAGTCCGCCTCGTTGCCTTCCCTCAACAGATTTTTGGACGATAGTTGGCCTTGATTACTCTGCCAGTTTGTGAATTGCTGTGCCCCTGAGCTCCATTTTTCAACTCGTTTTTTGTGAGCTGAACGCAAGTCCAAACATTTGGTTCAGGACCTATACTGGTTCCCGGTGGGTGGCTGAGACTTTGGTGAATTCTTCTTCCTGCCGGGAAATTAGAGTGACATGTGCCCATCCAAATGCCTAACAGCTACTCTCTCATTGGTTCTCCCTCTTCCCTTTCCTCCTCTGCCAAATGGGCAACGTGTGTGAACCAGGAGCTTAAAGGGGCTGTCTCTCCAAGTTGGGAGATTGATAGTAAAGCTGTTGGACAGTCAAACCGGAGCACCAGGAGAGGGACTCTTCGTTGAGTTTTAGAAACCTTTCGTATTCACAGTGTGTCCATTCTCTAGGGTTCCCGTACATGTTATAGCTGTAGTAATATTCCCTTCAACCTGGAGAGTTGGGACCCATGGAATGGTTGCCATGCATTATTGCTTTAAAGGGTCTGCATTTGCTCACCCAATCTCACCAATCCTCTCAGTCCCAAGTGTCCAGCCTCATGCCCCATCCAGCTGTCATCGTAGATAGGGTCATTCCAGGTTGCATCAGAGACCCTGAAGGAATTGTAAAGAATTTCCCTGTTTCTTTGTTCTGTTTTTGAAATTCCTTTTTAGAGTGGGTTTGAGCTGATTCTCGCTGCCATGTTTATGCCAGTCTAGACACACTTGATTCCCTTACGGAGACATATCAATACATAGGTTTTAAGATTCTTACTAGTCAGATCTATTCCTCTGCGGGAAATATGGGGTTTTGAGTCCCTTTCACTGAGGAAGGTGTAGGTCTTGTCTATTCCATAGTTGGTTTTTGGAACAGTACCTGTGCTTATATCAAACTCTGGTTTGATGCATCACCCCACCTCTCCTTCCCCCTTAAGCAGGCATAAGGGTGTTTTCTAAATGTGAGACTCTGTTCTCTTGCCTAACTCAGTTCATGTGTAGCCATGTTTACAGGATCTTCCTAAGTGATATCTTATGATAAGTTTCTTTTCCTGTGTGACTTCTTTCCCTTAGAATCATCGTACCAGAATCCACTCATTTTGCTGCTACCCGTCTTATGACATTGATTTCGTGGCTGAGGGATATTCCATCGTACGTAAGTTCCACAATGTTTGGAACCATTTTTATATTTCCTGGGATATTTCAGGTGTACCCAGGTTGAGGTTCTTGTAAGCAGTGCAGCCCTCAATTTGGGGGTGGCTCTGTCTTATGGATTTTCAGTTTTCCCAAGGTATATTCCCTAGACTGGAAGTGCCCTTGGCTCTGTAGCTCTGTTGTTTACTTGTTTTAGGGAACACAATGCACTCCTCCAGTGAGGCAGTTGGCAACTTACATCCCGCCCATCAGCATAACAAGGCTCCCTGTTCTCCAGGGCCTGTCTTGCCTTTCTGGTTTTTACACATTTTGTGGATGTCCCTTTTGACCGGTGGGAAGTGATACTTCTTTGTAGTGCAGATTTGCATTGCCCGCTTGCTTGCTTGGCCAAAAAGGGCGTATGCGTTTTCTCCTGAATATATTCAGGAGAAAACGCATACGCCCTTTTTGGCCAAGTGCATCATTGTCGAAGTTGTGCCCCTCTTCCTGTGCTTTACAGGCGATTCTAACGTACCTCTTGAAATCTGTTTCCTGCTATTCTGCCTCGCATTCAAGTCCGCCTCGTTGCCTTCCCTCAACAGATTTTTGGACGATAGTTGGCCTTGATTACTCTGCCAGTTTGTGAATTGCTGTGCCCCTGAGCTCCATTTTTCAACTCGTTTTTTGTGAGCTGAACGCAAGTCCAAACATTTGGTTCAGGACCTATACTGGTTCCCGGTGGGTGGCTGAGACTTTGGTGAATTCTTCTTCCTGCCGGGAAATTAGAGTGACATGTGCCCATCCAAATGCCTAACAGCTACTCTCTCATTGGTTCTCCCTCTTCCCTTTCCTCCTCTGCCAAATGGGCAACGTGTGTGAACCAGGAGCTTAAAGGGGCTGTCTCTCCAAGTTGGGAGATTGATAGTAAAGCTGTTGGACAGTCAAACCGGAGCACCAGGAGAGGGACTCTTCGTTGAGTTTTAGAAACCTTTCGTATTCACAGTGTGTCCATTCTCTAGGGTTCCCGTACATGTTATAGCTGTAGTAATATTCCCTTCAACCTGGAGAGGTGGGACCCATGGAATGGTGGCCATGCATTATTGCTTTAAAGGGTCTGCATTTGCTCACCCAATCTCACCAATCCTCTCAGTCCCAAGTGTCCAGCCTCATGCCACATCCAGCTGTCATCGTAGATAGGGTCATTCCAGGTTGCATCAGAGACCCTGAAGGAATTGTAAAGAATTTCCCTGTTTCTTTGTTCTGTTTTTGAAATTCCTTTTTAGAGTGGGTTTGAGCTGATTCTCGCTGCCATGTTTATGCCAGTCTAGACACACTTGATTCCCTTACGGAGACATATCAATACATAGGTTTTAAGATTCTTACTAGTCAGATCTATTCCTCTGCGGGAAATATGGGGTTTTGAGTCCCTTTCACTGAGGAAGGTGTAGGTCTTGTCTATTCCATAGTTGGTTTTTGGAACAGTACCTGTGCTTATATCAAACTCTGGTTTGATGCATCACCCCACCTCTCCTTCCCCCTTAAGCAGGCATAAGAGTGTTTTCTAAATGTGAGACTCTGTTCTCTTGCCTAACTCAGTTCATGTGTAGCCATGTTTACAGGATCTTCCTAAGTGATATCTTATGATAAGTTTCTTTTCCTGTGTGACTTCTTTCCCTTAGAATCATCGTACCTGAATCCACTCATTTTGCTGCTACTGGTCTTATGACATTGATTTCGTGGCTGAGGGATATTCCATCGTACGTAAGTTCCACAATGTTTGGAACCATTTTTATATTTCCTGGGATATTTCAGGTGTACCCAGGTTGAGGTTCTTGTAAGCAGTGCAGCCCTCAATTTGGGGGTGGCTCTGTCTTATGGATTTTCAGTTTTCCCAAGGTATATTCCCTAGACTGGAAGTGCCCTTGGCTCTGTAGCTCTGTTGTTTACTTGTTTTAGGGAACACAATGCACTCCTCCAGTGAGGCAGTTGGCAACTTACATCCCGCCCATCAGCATAACAAGGCTCCCTGTTCTCCAGGGCCTGTCTTGCCTTTCTGGTTTTTACACATTTTGTGGATGTCCCTTTTGACCGGTGGGAAGTGATACTTCTTTGTAGTGCAGATTTGCATTGCCCGCTTGCTTGCTTGGCCAAAAAGGGCGTATGCGTTTTCTCCTGAATATATTCAGGAGAAAACGCATACGCCCTTTTTGGCCAAGTGCATCATTGTCGAAGTTGTGCCCCTCTTCCTGTGCTTTACAGGCGATTCTAACGTACCTCTTGAAATCTGTTTCCTGCTATTCTGCCTCGCATTCAAGTCCGCCTCGTTGCCTTCCCTCAACAGATTTTTGGACGATAGTGGGCCTTGATTACTCTGCCAGTTTGTGAATTGCTGTGCCCCTGAGCTCCATTTTTCAACTCGTTTTTTGTGAGCTGAACGCAAGTCCAAACATTTGGTTCAGGACCTATACTGGTTCCCGGTGGGTGGCTGAGACTTTGGTGAATTCTTCTTCCTGCCGGGAAATTAGAGTGACATGTGCCCATCCAAATGCCTAACAGCTACTCTCTCATTGGTTCTCCCTCTTCCCTTTCCTCCTCTGCCAAATGGGCAACCTGTGTGAACCAGGAGCTTAAAGGGGCTGTCTCTCCAAGTTGGGAGATTGATAGTAAAGCTGTTGGAAAGTCAAACCGGAGCACCAGGAGAGGGACTCTTCGTTGAGTTTTAGAAACCTTTCGTATTCACAGTGTGTCCATTCTCTAGGGTTCCCGTACATGTTATAGCTGTAGTAATATTCCCTTCAACCTGGAGAGGTGGGACCCATGGAATGGTGGCCATGCATTATTGCTTTAAAGGGTCTGCATTTGCTCACCCAATCTCACCAATCCTCTCAGTCCCAAGTGTCCAGCCTCATGCCACATCCAGCTGTCATCGTAGATAGGGTCATTCCAGGTTGCATCAGAGACCCTGAAGGAATTGTAAAGAATTTCCCTGTTTCTTTGTTCTGTTTTTGAAATTCCTTTTTAGAGTGGGTTTGAGCTGATTCTCGCTGCCATGTTTATGCCAGTCTAGACACACTTGATTCCCTTACGGAGACATATCAATACATAGGTTTTAAGATTCTTACTAGTCAGATCTATTCCTCTGCGGGAAATATGGGGTTTTGAGTCCCTTTCACTGAGGAAGGTGTAGGTCTTGTCTATTCCATAGTTGGTTTTTGGAACAGTACCTGTGCTTATATCAAACTCTGGTTTGATGCATCACCCCACCTCTCCTTCCCCCTTAAGCAGGCATAAGAGTGTTTTCTAAATGTGAGACTCTGTTCTCTTGCCTAACTCAGTTCATGTGTAGCCATGTTTACAGGATCTTCCTAAGTGATATCTTATGATAAGTTTCTTTTCCTGTGTGACTTCTTTCCCTTAGAATCATCGTACCTGAATCCACTCATTTTGCTGCTACTGGTCTTATGACATTGATTTCGTGGCTGAGGGATATTCCATCGTACGTAAGTTCCACAATGTTTGGAACCATTTTTATATTTCCTGGGATATTTCAGGTGTACCCAGGTTGAGGTTCTTGTAAGCAGTGCAGCCCTCAATTTGGGGGTGGCTCTGTCTTATGGATTTTCAGTTTTCCCAAGGTATATTCCCTAGACTGGAAGTGCCCTTGGCTCTGGAGCTCTGTTGTTTACTTGTTTTAGGGAACACAATGCACTCCTCCAGTGAGGCAGTTGGCAACTTACATCCCGCCCATCAGCATAACAAGGCTCCCTGTTCTCCAGGGCCTGTCTTGCCTTTCTGGTTTTTACACATTTTGTGGATGTCCCTTTTGACCGGTGGGAAGTGATACTTCTTTGTAGTGCAGATTTGCATTGCCCGCTTGCTTGCTTGGCCAAAAAGGGCGTATGCGTTTTCTCCTGAATATATTCAGGAGAAAACGCATACGCCCTTTTTGGCCAAGTGCATCATTGTCGAAGTTGTGCCCCTCTTCCTGTGCTTTACAGGCGATTCTAACGTACCTCTTGAAATCTGTTTCCTGCTATTCTGCCTCGCATTCAAGTCCGCCTCGTTGCCTTCCCTCAACAGATTTTTGGACGATAGTGGGCCTTGATTACTCTGCCAGTTTGTGAATTGCTGTGCCCCTGAGCTCCATTTTTCAACTCGTTTTTTGTGAGCTGAACGCAAGTCCAAACATTTGGTTCAGGACCTATACTGGTTCCCGGTGGGTGGCTGAGACTTTGGTGAATTCTTCTTCCTGCCGGGAAATTAGAGTGACATGTGCCCATCCAAATGCCTAACAGCTACTCTCTCATTGGTTCTCCCTCTTCCCTTTCCTCCTCTGCCAAATGGGCAACCTGTGTGAACCAGGAGCTTAAAGGGGCTGTCTCTCCAAGTTGGGAGATTGATAGTAAAGCTGTTGGAAAGTCAAACCGGAGCACCAGGAGAGGGACTCTTCGTTGAGTTTTAGAAACCTTTCGTATTCACAGTGTGTCCATTCTCTAGGTTTCCCGTACATGTTATAGCTGTAGTAATATTCCCTTCAACCTGGAGAGGTGGGACCCATGGAATGGTTGCCATGCATTATTGCTTTAAAGGGTCTGCATTTGCTCACCCAATCTCACCAATCCTCTCAGTCCCAAGTGTCCAGCCTCATGCCACATCCAGCTGTCATCGTAGATAGGGTCATTCCAGGTTGCATCAGAGACCCTGAAGGAATTGTAAAGAATTTCCCTGTTTCTTTGTTCTGTTTTTGAAATTCCTTTTTAGAGTGGGTTTGAGCTGATTCTCGCTGCCATGTTTATGCCAGTCTAGACACACTTGATTCCCTTACGGAGACATATCAATACATAGGTATTAAGATTCTTACTAGTCAGATCTGTTCCTCTGCGGGAATTATGGGGTTTTGAGTCCCTTTCACTGAGGAAGGTGGAGGTCTTGTCTATTCCATAGTTGGTTTTTGGAACAGTACCTGTGCTTATATCAAACTCTGGTTTGATGCATCACCCCACCTCTCCTTCCCCCTTAAGCAGGCATAAGAGTGTTTTCTAAATGTGAGACTCTGTTCTCTTTCCTAACTCAGTTCATGTGTAGCCATGTTTACAGGATCTTCCTAAGTGATATCTTATGATAAGTTTCTTTTCCTGTGTGACTTCTTTCCCTTAGAATCATCGTACCTGAATCCACTCATTTTGCTGCTACTGGTCTTATGACATTGATTTCGTGGCTGAGGGATATTCCATCGTACGTAAGTTCCACAATGTTTGGAACCATTTTTATATTTCCTGGGATATTTCAGGTGTACCCAGGTTGAGGTTCTTGTAAGCAGTGCAGCCCTCAATTTGGGGGTGGCTCTGTCTTATGGATTTTCAGTTTTCCCAAGGTATATTCCCTAGACTGGAAGTGCCATTGGCTCTGTAGCTCTGTTGTTTACTTGTTTTAGGGAACACAATGCACTCCTCCAGTGAGGCAGTTGGCAACTTACATCCCGCCCATCAGCATAACAAGGCTCCCTGTTCTCCAGGGCCTGTCTTGCCTTTCTGGTTTTTACACATTTTGTGGATGTCCCTTTTGACCGGTGGGAAGTGATACTTCTTTGTAGTGCAGATTTGCATTGCCCGCTTGCTTGCTTGGCCAAAAAGGGCGTATGCGTTTTCTCCTGAATATATTCAGGAGAAAACGCATACGCCCTTTTTGGCCAAGTGCATCATTGTCGAAGTTGTGCCCCTCTTCCTGTGCTTTACAGGCGATTCTAACGTACCTCTTGAAATCGGTTTCCTGCTATTCTGCCTCGCATTCAAGTCCGCCTCGTTGCCTTCCCTCAACAGATTTTTGGACGATAGTTGGCCTTGATTACTCTGCCAGTTTGTGAATTGCTGTGCCCCTGAGCTCCATTTTTCAACTCGTTTTTTGTGAGCTGAACGCAAGTCCAAACATTTGGTTCAGGACCTATACTGGTTCCCGGTGGGTGGCTGAGACTTTGGTGAATTCTTCTTCCTGCCGGGAAATTAGAGTGACATGTGCCCATCCAAATGCCTAACAGCTACTCTCTCATTGGTTCTCCCTCTTCCCTTTCCTCCTCTGCCAAATGGGCAACCTGTGTGAACCAGGAGCTTAAAGGGGCTGTCTCTCCAAGTTGGGAGATTGATAGTAAAGCTGTTGGAAAGTCAAACCGGAGCACCAGGAGAGGGACTCTTCGTTGAGTTTTAGAAACCTTTCGTATTCACAGTGTGTCCATTCTCTAGGTTTCCCGTACATGTTATAGCTGTAGTAATATTCCCTTCAACCTGGAGAGGTGGGACCCATGGAATGGTTGCCATGCATTATTGCTTTAAAGGGTCTGCATTTGCTCACCCAATCTCACCAATCCTCTCAGTCCCAAGTGTCCAGCCTCATGCCACATCCAGCTGTCATCGTAGATAGGGTCATTCCAGGTTGCATCAGAGACCCTGAAGGAATTGTAAAGAATTTCCCTGTTTCTTTGTTCTGTTTTTGAAATTCCTTTTTAGAGTGGGTTTGAGCTGATTCTCGCTGCCATGTTTATGCCAGTCTAGACACACCTGATACCCTTACGGAGACATATCAATACATAGGTTTTAAGATTCTTACTAGTCAGATCTGTTCCTCTGCGGGAAATATGGGGTTTTGAGTCCCTTTCACTGAGGAAGGTGTAGGTCTTGTCTATTCCATAGTTGGTTTTTGGAACAGTACCTGTGCTTATATCAAACTCTGGTTTGATGCATCACCCCACCTCTCCTTCCCCCTTAAGCAGGCATAAGAGTGTTTTCTAAATGTGAGACTCTGTTCTCTTTCCTAACTCAGTTCATGTGTAGCCATGTTTACAGGATCTTCCTAAGTGATATCTTATGATAAGTTTCTTTTCCTGTGTGACTTCTTTCCCTTAGAATCATCGTACCTGAATCCACTCATTTTGCTGCTACTGGTCTTATGACATTGATTTCGTGGCTGAGGGATATTCCATCGTACGTAAGTTCCACAATGTTTGGAACCATTTTTATATTTCCTGGGATATTTCAGGTGTACCCAGGTTGAGGTTCTTGTAAGCAGTGCAGCCCTCAATTTGGGGGTGGCTCTGTCTTATGGATTTTCAGTTTTCCCAAGGTATATTCCCTAGACTGGAAGTGCCCTTGGCTCTGTAGCTCTGTTGTTTACTTGTTTTAGGGAACACAATGCACTCCTCCAGTGAGGCAGTTGGCAACTTACATCCCGCCCATCAGCATAACAAGGCTCCCTGTTCTCCAGGGCCTGTCTTGCCTTTCTGGTTTTTACACATTTTGTGGATGTCCCTTTTGACCGGTGGGAAGTGATACTTCTTTGTAGTGCAGATTTGCATTGCCCGCTTGCTTGCTTGGCCAAAAAGGCCGTATGCGTTTTCTCCTGAATATATTCAGGAGAAAACGCATACGCCCTTTTTGGCCAAGTGCATCATTGTCGAAGTTGTGCCCCTCTTCCTGTGCTTTACAGGCGATTCTAACGTACCTCTTGAAATCTGTTTCCTGCTATTCTGCCTCGCATTCAAGTCCGCCTCGTTGCCTTCCCTCAACAGATTTTTGGACGATAGTTGGCCTTGATTACTCTGCCAGTTTGTGAATTGCTGTGCCCCTGAGCTCCATTTTTCAACTCGTTTTTTGTGAGCTGAACGCAAGTCCAAACATTTGGTTCAGGACCTATACTGGTTCCCGGTGGGTGGCTGAGACTTTGGTGAATTCTTCTTCCTGCCGGGAAATTAGAGTGACATGTGCCCATCCAAATGCCTAACAGCTACTCTCTCATTGGTTCTCCCTCTTCCCTTTCCTCCTCTGCCAAATGGGCAACCTGTGTGAACCAGGAGCTTAAAGGGGCTGTCTCTCCAAGTTGGGAGATTGATAGTAAAGCTGTTGGAAAGTCAAACCGGAGCACCAGGAGAGGGACTCTTCGTTGAGTTTTAGAAACCTTTCGTATTCACAGTGTGTCCATTCTCTAGGTTTCCCGTACATGTTATAGCTGTAGTAATATTCCCTTCAACCTGGAGAGGTGGGACCCATGGAATGGTTGCCATGCATTATTGCTTTAAAGGGTCTGCATTTGCTCACCCAATCTCACCAATCCTCTCAGTCCCAAGTGTCCAGCCTCATGCCACATCCAGCTGTCATCGTAGATAGGGTCATTCCAGGTTGCATCAGAGACCCTGAAGGAATTGTAAAGAATTTCCCTGTTTCTTTGTTCTGTTTTTGAAATTCCTTTTTAGAGTGGGTTTGAGCTGATTCTCGCTGCCATGTTTATGCCAGTCTAGACACACCTGATTCCCTTACGGAGACATATCAATACATAGGTTTTAAGATTCTTACTAGTCAGATCTATTCCTCTGCGGGAAATATGGGGTTTTGAGTCCCTTTCACTGAGGAAGGTGTAGGTCTTGTCTATTCCATAGTTGGTTTTTGGAACAGTACCTGTGCTTATATCAAACTCTGGTTTGATGCATCACCCCACCTCTCCTTCCCCCTTAAGCAGGCATAAGAGTGTTTTCTAAATGTGAGACTCTGTTCTCTTGCCTAACTCAGTTCATGTGTAGCCATGTTTACAGGATCTTCCTAAGTGATATCTTATGATAAGTTTCTTTTCCTGTGTGACTTCTTTCCCTTAGAATCATCGTACCTGAATGCACTCATTTTGCTGCTACTGGTCTTATGACATTGATTTCGTGGCTGAGGGATATTCCATCGTACGTAAGTTCCACAATGTTTGGAACCATTTTTATATTTCCTGGGATATTTCAGGTGTACCCAGGTTGAGGTTCTTGTAAGCAGTGCAGCCCTCAATTTGGGGGTGGCTCTGTCTTATGGATTTTCAGTTTTCCCAAGGTATATTCCCTAGACTGGAAGTGCCCTTGGCTCTGTAGCTCTGTTGTTTACTTGTTTTAGGGAACACAATGCACTCCTCCAGTGAGGCAGTTGGCAACTTACATCCCGCCCATCAGCATAACAAGGCTCCCTGTTCTCCAGGGCCTGTCTTGCCTTTCTGGTTTTTACACATTTTGTGGATGTCCCTTTTGACCGGTGGGAAGTGATACTTCTTTGTAGTGCAGATTTGCATTGCCCGCTTGCTTGCTTGGCCAAAAAGGGCGTATGCGTTTTCTCCTGAATATATTCAGGAGAAAACGCATACGCCCTTTTTGGCCAAGTGCATCATTGTCGAAGTTGTGCCCCTCTTCCTGTGCTTTACAGGCGATTCTAACGTACCTCTTGAAATCTGTTTCCTGCTATTCTGCCTCGCATTCAAGTCCGCCTCGTTGCCTTCCCTCAACAGATTTTTGGACGATAGTTGGCCTTGATTACTCTGCCAGTTTGTGAATTGCTGTGCCCCTGAGCTCCATTTTTCAACTCGTTTTTTGTGAGCTGAACGCAAGTCCAAACATTTGGTTCAGGACCTATACTGGTTCCCGGTGGGTGGCTGAGACTTTGGTGAATTCTTCTTCCTGCCGGGAAATTAGAGTGACATGTGCCCATCCAAGTGCCTAACAGCTACTCTCTCATTGGTTCTCCCTCTTCCCTTTCCTCCTCTGCCAAATGGGCAACCTGTGTGAACCAGGAGCTTAAAGGGGCTGTCTCTCCAAGTTGGGAGATTGATAGTAAAGCTGTTGGAAAGTCAAACCGGAGCACCAGGAGAGGGACTCTTCGTTGAGTTTTAGAAACCTTTCGTATTCACAGTGTGTCCATTCTCTAGGTTTCCCGTACATGTTATAGCTGTAGTAATATTCCCTTCAACCTGGAGAGGTGGGACCCATGGAATGGTTGCCATGCATTATTGCTTTAAAGGGTCTGCATTTGCTCACCCAATCTCACCAATCCTCTCAGTCCCAAGTGTCCAGCCTCATGCCACATCCAGCTGTCATCGTAGATAGGGTCATTCCAGGTTGCATCAGAGACCCTGAAGGAATTGTAAAGAATTTCCCTGTTTCTTTGTTCTGTTTTTGAAATTCCTTTTTAGAGTGGGTTTGAGCTGATTCTCGCTGCCATGTTTATGCCAGTCTAGACACACCTGATTCCCTTACGGAGACATATCAATACATAGGTTTTAAGATTCTTACTAGTCAGATCTATTCCTCTGCGGGAAATATGGGGTTTTGAGTCCCTTTCACTGAGGAAGGTGGAGGTCTTGTCTATTCCATAGTTGGTTTTTGGAACAGTACCTGTGCTTATATCAAACTCTGGTTTGATGCATCACCCCACCTCTCCTTCCCCCTTAAGCAGGCATAAGAGTGTTTTCTAAATGTGAGACTCTGTTCTCTTTCCTAACTCAGTTCATGTGTAGCCATGTTTACAGGATCTTCCTAAGTGATATCTTATGATAAGTTTCTTTTCCTGTGTGACTTCTTTCCCTTAGAATCATCGTACCTGAATCCACTCATTTTGCTGCTACTGGTCTTATGACATTGATTTCGTGGCTGAGGGATATTCCATCGTACGTAAGTTCCACAATGTTTGGAACCATTTTTATATTTCCTGGGATATTTCAGGTGTACCCAGGTTGAGGTTCTTGTAAGCAGTGCAGCCCTCAATTTGGGGGTGGCTCTGTCTTATGGATTTTCAGTTTTCCCAAGGTATATTCCCTAGACTGGAAGTGCCCTTGGCTCTGTAGCTCTGTTGTTTACTTGTTTTAGGGAACACAATGCACTCCTCCAGTGAGGCAGTTGGCAACTTACATCCCGCCCATCAGCATAACAAGGCTCCCTGTTCTCCAGGGCCTGTCTTGCCTTTCTGGTTTTTACACATTTTGTGGATGTCCCTTTTGACCGGTGGGAAGTGATACTTCTTTGTAGTGCAGATTTGCATTGCCCGCTTGCTTGCTTGGCCAAAAAGGGCGTATGCGTTTTCTCCTGAATATATTCAGGAGAAAACGCATACGCCCTTTTTGGCCAAGTGCATCATTGTCGAAGTTGTGCCCCTCTTCCTGTGCTTTACAGGCGATTCTAACGTACCTCTTGAAATCTGTTTCCTGCTATTCTGCCTCGCATTCAAGTCCGCCTCGTTGCCTTCCCTCAACAGATTTTTGGACGATAGTTGGCCTTGATTACTCTGCCAGTTTGTGAATTGCTGTGCCCCTGAGCTCCATATTTCAACTCGTTTTTTGTGAGCTGAACGCAAGTCCAAACATTTGGTTCAGGACCTATACTGGTTCCCGGTGGGTGGCTGAGACTTTGGTGAATTCTTCTTCCTGCCGGGAAATTAGAGTGACATGTGCCCATCCAAGTGCCTAACAGCTACTCTCTCATTGGTTCTCCCTCTTCCCTTTCCTCCTCTGCCAAATGGGCAACCTGTGTGAACCAGGAGCTTAAAGGGGCTGTCTCTCCAAGTTGGGAGATTGATAGTAAAGCTGTTGGAAAGTCAAACCGGAGCACCAGGAGAGGGACTCTTCGTTGAGTTTTAGAAACCTTTCGTATTCACAGTGTGTCCATTCTCTAGGTTTCCCGTACATGTTATAGCTGTAGTAATATTCCCTTCAACCTGGAGAGGTGGGACCCATGGAATGGTTGCCATGCATTATTGCTTTAAAGGGTCTGCATTTGCTCACCCAATCTCACCAATCCTCTCAGTCCCAAGTGTCCAGCCTCATGCCACATCCAGCTGTCATCGTAGATAGGGTCATTCCAGGTTGCATCAGAGACCCTGAAGGAATTGTAAAGAATTTCCCTGTTTCTTTGTTCTGTTTTTGAAATTCCTTTTTAGAGTGGGTTTGAGCTGATTCTCGCTGCCATGTTTATGCCAGTCTAGACACACCTGATTCCCTTACGGAGACATATCAATACATAGGTTTTAAGATTCTTACTAGTCAGATCTATTCCTCTGCGGGAAATATGGGGTTTTGAGTCCCTTTCACTGAGGAAGGTGTAGGTCTTGTCTATTCCATAGTTGGTTTTTGGAACAGTACCTGTGCTTATATCAAACTCTGGTTTGATGCATCACCCCACCTCTCCTTCCCCCTTAAGCAGGCATAAGAGTGTTTTCTAAATGTGAGACTCTGTTCTCTTGCCTAACTCAGTTCATGTGTAGCCATGTTTACAGGATCTTCCTAAGTGATATCTTATGATAAGTTTCTTTTCCTGTGTGACTTCTTTCCCTTAGAATCATCGTACCTGAATCCACTCATTTTGCTGCTACTGGTCTTATGACATTGATTTCGTGGCTGAGGGATATTCCATCGTACGTAAGTTCCACAATGTTTGGAACCATTTTTATATTTCCTGGGATATTTCAGGTGTACCCAGGTTGAGGTTCTTGTAAGCAGTGCAGCCCTCAATTTGGGGGTGGCTCTGTCTTATGGATTTTCAGTTTTCCCAAGGTATATTCCCTAGACTGGAAGTGCCCTTGGCTCTGTAGCTCTGTTGTTTACTTGTTTTAGGGAACACAATGCACTCCTCCAGTGAGGCAGTTGGCAACTTACATCCCGCCCATCAGCATAACAAGGCTCCCTGTTCTCCAGGGCCTGTCTTGCCTTTCTGGTTTTTACACATTTTGTGGATGTCCCTTTTGACCGGTGGGAAGTGATACTTCTTTGTAGTGCAGATTTGCATTGCCCGCTTGCTTGCTTGGCCAAAAAGGGCGTATGCGTTTTCTCCTGAATATATTCAGGAGAAAACGCATACGCCCTTTTTGGCCAAGTGCATCATTGTCGAAGTTGTGCCCCTCTTCCTGTGCTTTACAGGCGATTCTAACGTACCTCTTGAAATCTGTTTCCTGCTATTCTGCCTCGCATTCAAGTCCGCCTCGTTGCCTTCCCTCAACAGATTTTTGGACGATAGTTGGCCTTGATTACTCTGCCAGTTTGTGAATTGCTGTGCCCCTGAGCTCCATTTTTCAACTCGTTTTTTGTGAGCTGAACGCAAGTCCAAACATTTGGTTCAGGACCTATACTGGTTCCCGGTGGGTGGCTGAGACTTTGGTGAATTCTTCTTCCTGCCGGGAAATTAGAGTGACATGTGCCCATCCAAGTGCCTAACAGCTACTCTCTCATTGGTTCTCCCTCTTCCCTTTCCTCCTCTGCCAAATGGGCAACCTGTGTGAACCAGGAGCTTAAAGGGGCTGTCTCTCCAAGTTGGGAGATTGATAGTAAAGCTGTTGGAAAGTCAAACCGGAGCACCAGGAGAGGGACTCTTCGTTGAGTTTTAGAAACCTTTCGTATTCACAGTGTGTCCATTCTCTAGGTTTCCCGTACATGTTATAGCTGTAGTAATATTCCCTTCAACCTGGAGAGGTGGGACCCATGGAATGGTTGCCATGCATTATTGCTTTAAAGGGTCTGCATTTGCTCACCCAATCTCACCAATCCTCTCAGTCCCAAGTGTCCAGCCTCATGCCACATCCAGCTGTCATCGTAGATAGGGTCATTCCAGGTTGCATCAGAGACCCTGAAGGAATTGTAAAGAATTTCCCTGTTTCTTTGTTCTGTTTTTGAAATTCCTTTTTAGAGTGGGTTTGAGCTGATTCTCGCTGCCATGTTTATGCCAGTCTAGACACACCTGATTCCCTTACGGAGACATATCAATACATAGGTTTTAAGATTCTTACTAGTCAGATCTATTCCTCTGCGGGAAATATGGGGTTTTGAGTCCCTTTCACTGAGGAAGGTGTAGGTCTTGTCTATTCCATAGTTGGTTTTTGGAACAGTACCTGTGCTTATATCAAACTCTGGTTTGATGCATCACCCCACCTCTCCTTCCCCCTTAAGCAGGCATAAGAGTGTTTTCTAAATGTGAGACTCTGTTCTCTTTCCTAACTCAGTTCATGTGTAGCCATGTTTACAGGATCTTCCTAAGTGATATCTTATGATAAGTTTCTTTTCCTGTGTGACTTCTTTCCCTTAGAATCATCGTACCTGAATCCACTCATTTTGCTGCTACTGGTCTTATGACATTGATTTCGTGGCTGAGGGATATTCCATCGTACGTAAGTTCCACAATGTTTGGAACCATTTTTATATTTCCTGGGATATTTCAGGTGTACCCAGGTTGAGGTTCTTGTAAGCAGTGCAGCCCTCAATTTGGGGGTGGCTCTGTCTTATGGATTTTCAGTTTTCCCAAGGTATATTCCCTAGACTGGAAGTGCCCTTGGCTCTGTAGCTCTGTTGTTTACTTGTTTTAGGGAACACAATGCACTCCTCCAGTGAGGCAGTTGGCAACTTACATCCCGCCCATCAGCATAACAAGGCTCCCTGTTCTCCAGGGCCTGTCTTGCCTTTCTGGTTTTTACACATTTTGTGGATGTCCCTTTTGACCGGTGGGAAGTGATACTTCTTTGTAGTGCAGATTTGCATTGCCCGCTTGCTTGCTTGGCCAAAAAGGGCGTATGCGTTTTCTCCTGAATATATTCAGGAGAAAACGCATACGCCCTTTTTGGCCAAGTGCATCATTGTCGAAGTTGTGCCCCTCTTCCTGTGCTTTACAGGCGATTCTAACGTACCTCTTGAAATCTGTTTCCTGCTATTCTGCCTCGCATTCAAGTCCGCCTCGTTGCCTTCCCTCAACAGATTTTTGGACGATAGTTGGCCTTGATTACTCTGCCAGTTTGTGAATTGCTGTGCCCCTGAGCTCCATTTTTCAACTCGTTTTTTGTGAGCTGAACGCAAGTCCAAACATTTGGTTCAGGACCTATACTGGTTCCCGGTGGGTGGCTGAGACTTTGGTGAATTCTTCTTCCTGCCGGGAAATTAGAGTGACATGTGCCCATCCAAATGCCTAACAGCTACTCTCTCATTGGTTCTCCCTCTTCCCTTTCCTCCTCTGCCAAATGGGCAACCTGTGTGAACCAGGAGCTTAAAGGGGCTGTCTCTCCAAGTTGGGAGATTGATAGTAAAGCTGTTGGAAAGTCAAACCGGAGCACCAGGAGAGGGACTCTTCGTTGAGTTTTAGAAACCTTTCGTATTCACAGTGTGTCCATTCTCTAGGGTTCCCGTACATGTTATAGCTGTAGTAATATTCCCTTCAACCTGGAGAGGTGGGACCCATGGAATGGTTGCCATGCATTATTGCTTTAAAGGGTCTGCATTTGCTCACCCAATCTCACCAATCCTCTCAGTCCCAAGTGTCCAGCCTCATGCCACATCCAGCTGTCATCGTAGATAGGGTCATTCCAGGTTGCATCAGAGACCCTGAAGGAATTGTAAAGAATTTCCCTGTTTCTTTGTTCTGTTTTTGAAATTCCTTTTTAGAGTGGGTTTGAGCTGATTCTCGCTGCCATGTTTATGCCAGTCTAGACACACCTGATTCCCTTACGGAGACATATCAATACATAGGTTTTAAGATTCTTACTAGTCAGATCTATTCCTCTGCGGGAAATATGGGGTTTTGAGTCCCTTTCACTGAGGAAGGTGTAGGTCTTGTCTATTCCATAGTTGGTTTTTGGAACAGTACCTGTGCTTATATCAAACTCTGGTTTGATGCATCACCCCACCTCTCCTTCCCCCTTAAGCAGGCATAAGAGTGTTTTCTAAATGTGAGACTCTGTTCTCTTGCCTAACTCAGTTCATGTGTAGCCATGTTTACAGGATCTTCCTAAGTGATATCTTATGATAAGTTTCTTTTCCTGTGTGACTTCTTTCCCTTAGAATCATCGTACCTGAATCCACTCATTTTGCTGCTACTGGTCTTATGACATTGATTTCGTGGCTGAGGGATATTCCATCGTACGTAAGTTCCACAATGTTTGGAACCATTTTTATATTTCCTGGGATATTTCAGGTGTACCCAGGTTGAGGTTCTTGTAAGCAGTGCAGCCCTCAATTTGGGGGTGGCTCTGTCTTATGGATTTTCAGTTTTCCCAAGGTATATTCCCTAGACTGGAAGTGCCCTTGGCTCTGGAGCTCTGTTGTTTACTTGTTTTAGGGAACACAATGCACTCCTCCAGTGAGGCAGTTGGCAACTTACATCCCGCCCATCAGCATAACAAGGCTCCCTGTTCTCCAGGGCCTGTCTTGCCTTTCTGGTTTTTACACATTTTGTGGATGTCCCTTTTGACCGGTGGGAAGTGATACTTCTTTGTAGTGCAGATTTGCATTGCCCGCTTGCTTGCTTGGCCAAAAAGGGCGTATGCGTTTTCTCCTGAATATATTCAGGAGAAAACGCATACGCCCTTTTTGGCCAAGTGCATCATTGTCGAAGTTGTGCCCCTCTTCCTGTGCTTTACAGGCGATTCTAACGTACCTCTTGAAATCTGTTTCCTGCTATTCTGCCTCGCATTCAAGTCCGCCTCGTTGCCTTCCCTCAACAGATTTTTGGACGATAGTTGGCCTTGATTACTCTGCCAGTTTGTGAATTGCTGTGCCCCTGAGCTCCATTTTTCAACTCGTTTTTTGTGAGCTGAACGCAAGTCCAAACATTTGGTTCAGGACCTATACTGGTTCCCGGTGGGTGGCTGAGACTTTGGTTAATTCTTCTTCCTGCCGGGAAATTAGAGTGACATGTGCCCATCCAAATGCCTAACAGCTACTCTCTCATTGGTTCTCCCTCTTCCCTTTCCTCCTCTGCCAAATGGGCAACCTGTGTGAACCAGGAGCTTAAAGGGGCTGTCTCTCCAAGTTGGGAGATTGATAGTAAAGCTGTTGGAAAGTCAAACCGGAGCACCAGGAGAGGGACTCTTCGTTGAGTTTTAGAAACCTTTCGTATTCACAGTGTGTCCATTCTCTAGGGTTCCCGTACATGTTATAGCTGTAGTAATATTCCCTTCCACCTGGAGAGCTGGGACCCATGGAATGGTGGCCATGCATTATTGCTTTAAAGGGTCTGCATTTGCTCACCCAATCTCACCAATCCTCTCAGTCCCAAGTGTCCAGCCTCATGCCACATCCAGCTGTCATCGTAGATAGGGTAATTCCAGGTTGCATCAGAGACCCTGAAGGAATTGTAAAGAATTTCCCTGTTTCTTTGTTCTGTTTTTGAAATTCCTTTTTAGAGTGGGTTTGAGCTGATTCTCGCTGCCATGTTTATGCCAGTCTAGACACACCTGATTCCCTTACGGAGACATATCAATACATAGGTTTTAAGATTCTTACTAGTCAGATCTATTCCTCTGCGGGAAATATGGGGTTTTGAGTCCCTTTCACTGAGGAAGGTGTAGGTCTTGTCTATTCCATAGTTGGTTTTTGGAACAGTACCTGTGCTTATATCAAACTCTGGTTTGATGCATCACCCCACCTCTCCTTCCCCCTTAAGCAGGCATAAGAGTGTTTTCTAAATGTGAGACTCTGTTCTCTTGCCTAACTCAGTTCATGTGTAGCCATGTTTACAGGATCTTCCTAAGTGATATCTTATGATAAGTTTCTTTTCCTGTGTGACTTCTTTCCCTTAGAATCATCGTACCTGAATCCACTCATTTTGCTGCTACTGGTCTTATGACATTGATTTCGTGGCTGAGGGATATTCCATCGTACGTAAGTTCCACAATGTTTGGAACCATTTTTATATTTCCTGGGATATTTCAGGTGTACCCAGGTTGAGGTTCTTGTAAGCAGTGCAGCCCTCAATTTGGGGGTGGCTCTGTCTTATGGATTTTCAGTTTTCCCAAGGTATATTCCCTAGACTGGAAGTGCCCTTGGCTCTGTAGCTCTGTTGTTTACTTGTTTTAGGGAACACAATGCACTCCTCCAGTGAGGCAGTTGGCAACTTACATCCCGCCCATCAGCATAACAAGGCTCCCTGTTCTCCAGGGCCTGTCTTGCCTTTCTGGTTTTTACACATTTTGTGGATGTCCCTTTTGACCGGTGGGAAGTGATACTTCTTTGTAGTGCAGATTTGCATTGCCCGCTTGCTTGCTTGGCCAAAAAGGGCGTATGCGTTTTCTCCTGAATATATTCAGGAGAAAACGCATACGCCCTTTTTGGCCAAGTGCATCATTGTCGAAGTTGTGCCCCTCTTCCTGTGCTTTACAGGCGATTCTAACGTACCTCTTGAAATCTGTTTCCTGCTATTCTGCCTCGCATTCAAGTCCGCCTCGTTGCCTTCCCTCAACAGATTTTTGGACGATAGTTGGCCTTGATTACTCTGCCAGTTTGTGAATTGCTGTGCCCCTGAGCTCCATTTTTCAACTCGTTTTTTGTGAGCTGAACGCAAGTCCAAACATTTGGTTCAGGACCTATACTGGTTCCCGGTGGGTGGCTGAGACTTTGGTGAATTCTTCTTCCTGCCGGGAAATTAGAGTGACATGTGCCCATCCAAATGCCTAACAGCTACTCTCTCATTGGTTCTCCCTCTTCCCTTTCCTCCTCTGCCAAATGGGCAACCTGTGTGAACCAGGAGCTTAAAGGGGCTGTCTCTCCAAGTTGGGAGATTGATAGTAAAGCTGTTGGAAAGTCAAACCGGAGCACCAGGAGAGGGACTCTTCGTTGAGTTTTAGAAACCTTTCGTATTCACAGTGTGTCCATTCTCTAGGGTTCCCGTACATGTTATAGCTGTAGTAATATTCCCTTCAACCTGGAGAGGTGGGACCCATGGAATGGTTGCCATGCATTATTGCTTTAAAGGGTCTGCATTTGCTCACCCAATCTCACCAATCCTCTCAGTCCCAAGTGTCCAGCCTCATGCCACATCCAGCTGTCATCGTAGATAGGGTCATTCCAGGTTGCATCAGAGACCCTGAAGGAATTGTAAAGAATTTCCCTGTTTCTTTGTTCTGTTTTTGAAATTCCTTTTTAGAGTGGGTTTGAGCTGATTCTCGCTGCCATGTTTATGCCAGTCTAGACACACCTGATTCCCTTACGGAGACATATCAATACATAGGTTTTAAGATTCTTACTAGTCAGATCTATTCCTCTGCGGGAAATATGGGGTTTTGAGTCCCTTTCACTGAGGAAGGTGTAGGTCTTGTCTATTCCATAGTTGGTTTTTGGAACAGTACCTGTGCTTATATCAAACTCTGGTTTGATGCATCACCCCACCTCTCCTAACCCCCTTAAGCAGGCATAAGAGTGTTTTCTAAATGTGAGACTCTGTTCTCTTGCCTAACTCAGTTCATGTGTAGCCATGTTTACAGGATCTTCCTAAGTGATATCTTATGATAAGTTTCTTTTCCTGTGTGACTTCTTTCCCTTAGAATCATCGTACCTGAATCCACTCATTTTGCTGCTACTGGTCTTATGACATTGATTTCGTGGCTGAGGGATATTCCATCGTACGTAAGTTCCACAATGTTTGGAACCATTTTTATATTTCCTGGGATATTTCAGGTGTACCCAGGTTGAGGTTCTTGTAAGCAGTGCAGCCCTCAATTTGGGGGTGGCTCTGTCTTATGGATTTTCAGTTTTCCCAAGGTATATTCCCTAGACTGGAAGTGCCCTTGGCTCTGTAGCTCTGTTGTTTACTTGTTTTAGGGAACACAATGCACTCCTCCAGTGAGGCAGTTGGCAACTTACATCCCGCCCATCAGCATAACAAGGCTCCCTGTTCTCCAGGGCCTGTCTTGCCTTTCTGGTTTTTACACATTTTGTGGATGTCCCTTTTGACCGGTGGGAAGTGATACTTCTTTGTAGTGCAGATTTGCATTGCCCGCTTGCTTGCTTGGCCAAAAAGGGCGTATGCGTTTTCTCCTGAATATATTCAGGAGAAAACGCATACGCCCTTTTTGGCCAAGTGCATCATTGTCGAAGTTGTGCCCCTCTTCCTGTGCTTTACAGGCGATTCTAACGTACCTCTTGAAATCTGTTTCCTGCTATTCTGCCTCGCATTCAAGTCCGCCTCGTTGCCTTCCCTCAACAGATTTTTGGACGATAGTTGGCCTTGATTACTCTGCCAGTTTGTGAATTGCTGTGCCCCTGAGCTCCATTTTTCAACTCGTTTTTTGTGAGCTGAACGCAAGTCCAAACATTTGGTTCAGGACCTATACTGGTTCCCGGTGGGTGGCTGAGACTTTGGTGAATTCTTCTTCCTGCCGGGAAATTAGAGTGACATGTGCCCATCCAAGTGCCTAACAGCTACTCTCTCATTGGTTCTCCCTCTTCCCTTTCCTCCTCTGCCAAATGGGCAACCTGTGTGAACCAGGAGCTTAAAGGGGCTGTCTCTCCAAGTTGGGAGATTGATAGTAAAGCTGTTGGAAAGTCAAACCGGAGCACCAGGAGAGGGACTCTTCGTTGAGTTTTAGAAACCTTTCGTATTCACAGTGTGTCCATTCTCTAGGTTTCCCGTACATGTTATAGCTGTAGTAATATTCCCTTCAACCTGGAGAGGTGGGACCCATGGAATGGTTGCCATGCATTATTGCTTTAAAGGGTCTGCATTTGCTCACCCAATCTCACCAATCCTCTCAGTCCCAAGTGTCCAGCCTCATGCCACATCCAGCTGTCATCGTAGATAGGGTCATTCCAGGTTGCATCAGAGACCCTGAAGGAATTGTAAAGAATTTCCCTGTTTCTTTGTTCTGTTTTTGAAATTCCTTTTTAGAGTGGGTTTGAGCTGATTCTCGCTGCCATGTTTATGCCAGTCTAGACACACCTGATTCCCTTACGGAGACATATCAATACATAGGTTTTAAGATTCTTACTAGTCAGATCTATTCCTCTGCGGGAAATATGGGGTTTTGAGTCCCTTTCACTGAGGAAGGTGTAGGTCTTGTCTATTCCATAGTTGGTTTTTGGAACAGTACCTGTGCTTATATCAAACTCTGGTTTGATGCATCACCCCACCTCTCCTTCCCCCTTAAGCAGGCATAAGAGTGTTTTCTAAATGTGAGACTCTGTTCTCTTTCCTAACTCAGTTCATGTGTAGCCATGTTTACAGGATCTTCCTAAGTGATATCTTATGATAAGTTTCTTTTCCTGTGTGACTTCTTTCCCTTAGAATCATCGTACCTGAATCCACTCATTTTGCTGCTACTGGTCTTATGACATTGATTTCGTGGCTGAGGGATATTCCATCGTACGTAAGTTCCACAATGTTTGGAACCATTTTTATATTTCCTGGGATATTTCAGGTGTACCCAGGTTGAGGTTCTTGTAAGCAGTGCAGCCCTCAATTTGGGGGTGGCTCTGTCTTATGGATTTTCAGTTTTCCCAAGGTATATTCCCTAGACTGGAAGTGCCCTTGGCTCTGTAGCTCTGTTGTTTACTTGTTTTAGGGAACACAATGCACTCCTCCAGTGAGGCAGTTGGCAACTTACATCCCGCCCATCAGCATAACAAGGCTCCCTGTTCTCCAGGGCCTGTCTTGCCTTTCTGGTTTTTACACATTTTGTGGATGTCCCTTTTGACCGGTGGGAAGTGATACTTCTTTGTAGTGCAGATTTGCATTGCCCGCTTGCTTGCTTGGCCAAAAAGGGCGTATGCGTTTTCTCCTGAATATATTCAGGAGAAAACGCATACGCCCTTTTTGGCCAAGTGCATCATTGTCGAAGTTGTGCCCCTCTTCCTGTGCTTTACAGGCGATTCTAACGTACCTCTTGAAATCTGTTTCCTGCTATTCTGCCTCGCATTCAAGTCCGCCTCGTTGCCTTCCCTCAACAGATTTTTGGACGATAGTTGGCCTTGATTACTCTGCCAGTTTGTGAATTGCTGTGCCCCTGAGCTCCATTTTTCAACTCGTTTTTTGTGAGCTGAACGCAAGTCCAAACATTTGGTTCAGGACCTATACTGGTTCCCGGTGGGTGGCTGAGACTTTGGTGAATTCTTCTTCCTGCCGGGAAATTAGAGTGACATGTGCCCATCCAAATGCCTAACAGCTACTCTCTCATTGGTTCTCCCTCTTCCCTTTCCTCCTCTGCCAAATGGGCAACCTGTGTGAACCAGGAGCTTAAAGGGGCTGTCTCTCCAAGTTGGGAGATTGATAGTAAAGCTGTTGGAAAGTCAAACCGGAGCACCAGGAGAGGGACTCTTCGTTGAGTTTTAGAAACCTTTCGTATTCACAGTGTGTCCATTCTCTAGGGTTCCCGTACATGTTATAGCTGTAGTAATATTCCCTTCCACCTGGAGAGCTGGGACCCATGGAATGGTGGCCATGCATTATTGCTTTAAAGGGTCTGCATTTGCTCACCCAATCTCACCAATCCTCTCAGTCCCAAGTGTCCAGCCTCATGCCACATCCAGCTGTCATCATAGATAGGGTCATTCCAGGTTGCATCAGAGACCCTGAAGGAATTGTAAAGAATTTCCCTGTTTCTTTGTTCTGTTTTTGAAATTCCTTTTTAGAGTGGGTTTGAGCTGATTCTCGCTGCCATGTTTATGCCAGTCTAGACACACCTGATTCCCTTACGGAGACATATCAATACATAGGTTTTAAGATTCTTACTAGTCAGATCTATTCCTCTGCGGGAAATATGGGGTTTTGAGTCCCTTTCACTGAGGAAGGTGTAGGTCTTGTCTATTCCATAGTTGGTTTTTGGAACAGTACCTGTGCTTATATCAAACTCTGGTTTGATGCATCACCCCACCTCTCCTTCCCCCTTAAGCAGGCATAAGAGTGTTTTCTAAATGTGAGACTCTGTTCTCTTGCCTAACTCAGTTCATGTGTAGCCATGTTTACAGGATCTTCCTAAGTGATATCTTATGATAAGTTTCTTTTCCTGTGTGACTTCTTTCCCTTAGAATCATCGTACCTGAATCCACTCATTTTGCTGCTACTGGTCTTATGACATTGATTTCGTGGCTGAGGGATATTCCATCGTACGTAAGTTCCACAATGTTTGGAACCATTTTTATATTTCCTGGGATATTTCAGGTGTACCCAGGTTGAGGTTCTTGTAAGCAGTGCAGCCCTCAATTTGGGGGTGGCTCTGTCTTATGGATTTTCAGTTTTCCCAAGGTATATTCCCTAGACTGGAAGTGCCCTTGGCTCTGTAGCTCTGTTGTTTACTTGTTTTAGGGAACACAATGCACTCCTCCAGTGAGGCAGTTGGCAACTTACATCCCGCCCATCAGCATAACAAGGCTCCCTGTTCTCCAGGGCCTGTCTTGCCTTTCTGGTTTTTACACATTTTGTGGATGTCCCTTTTGACCGGTGGGAAGTGATACTTCTTTGTAGTGCAGATTTGCATTGCCCGCTTGCTTGCTTGGCCAAAAAGGGCGTATGCGTTTTCTCCTGAATATATTCAGGAGAAAACGCATACGCCCTTTTTGGCCAAGTGCATCATTGTCGAAGTTGTGCCCCTCTTCCTGTGCTTTACAGGCGATTCTAACGTACCTCTTGAAATCTGTTTCCTGCTATTCTGCCTCGCATTCAAGTCCGCCTCGTTGCCTTCCCTCAACAGATTTTTGGACGATAGTTGGCCTTGATTACTCTGCCAGTTTGTGAATTGCTGTGCCCCTGAGCTCCATATTTCAACTCGTTTTTTGTGAGCTGAACGCAAGTCCAAACATTTGGTTCAGGACCTATACTGGTTCCCGGTGGGTGGCTGAGACTTTGGTGAATTCTTCTTCCTGCCGGGAAATTAGAGTGACATGTGCCCATCCAAATGCCTAACAGCTACTCTCTCATTGGTTCTCCCTCTTCCCTTTCCTCCTCTGCCAAATGGGCAACCTGTGTGAACCAGGAGCTTAAAGGGGCTGTCTCTCCAAGTTGGGAGATTGATAGTAAAGCTGTTGGAAAGTCAAACCGGAGCACCAGGAGAGGGACTCTTCGTTGAGTTTTAGAAACCTTTCGTATTCACAGTGTGTCCATTCTCTAGGGTTCCCGTACATGTTATAGCTGTAGTAATATTCCCTTCCACCTGGAGAGCTGGGACCCATGGAATGGTGGCCATGCATTATTGCTTTAAAGGGTCTGCATTTGCTCACCCAATCTCACCAATCCTCTCAGTCCCAAGTGTCCAGCCTCATGCCACATCCAGCTGTCATCGTAGATAGGGTCATTCCAGGTTGCATCAGAGACCCTGAAGGAATTGTAAAGAATTTCCCTGTTTCTTTGTTCTGTTTTTGAAATTCCTTTTTAGAGTGGGTTTGAGCTGATTCTCGCTGCCATGTTTATGCCAGTCTAGACACACCTGATTCCCTTACGGAGACATATCAATACATAGGTTTTAAGATTCTTACTAGTCAGATCTATTCCTCTGCGGGAAATATGGGGTTTTGAGTCCCTTTCACTGAGGAAGGTGTAGGTCTTGTCTATTCCATAGTTGGTTTTTGGAACAGTACCTGTGCTTATATCAAACTCTGGTTTGATGCATCACCCCACCTCTCCTTCCCCCTTAAGCAGGCATAAGAGTGTTTTCTAAATGTGAGACTCTGTTCTCTTGCCTAACTCAGTTCATGTGTAGCCATGTTTACAGGATCTTCCTAAGTGATATCTTATGATAAGTTTCTTTTCCTGTGTGACTTCTTTCCCTTAGAATCATCGTACCTGAATCCACTCATTTTGCTGCTACTGGTCTTATGACATTGATTTCGTGGCTGAGGGATATTCCATCGTACGTAAGTTCCACAATGTTTGGAACCATTTTTATATTTCCTGGGATATTTCAGGTGTACCCAGGTTGAGGTTCTTGTAAGCAGTGCAGCCCTCAATTTGGGGGTGGCTCTGTCTTATGGATTTTCAGTTTTCCCAAGGTATATTCCCTAGACTGGAAGTGCCCTTGGCTCTGTAGCTCTGTTGTTTACTTGTTTTAGGGAACACAATGCACTCCTCCAGTGAGGCAGTTGGCAACTTACATCCCGCCCATCAGCATAACAAGGCTCCCTGTTCTCCAGGGCCTGTCTTGCCTTTCTGGTTTTTACACATTTTGTGGATGTCCCTTTTGACCGGTGGGAAGTGATACTTCTTTGTAGTGCAGATTTGCATTGCCCGCTTGCTTGCTTGGCCAAAAAGGGCGTATGCGTTTTCTCCTGAATATATTCAGGAGAAAACGCATACGCCCTTTTTGGCCAAGTGCATCATTGTCGAAGTTGTGCCCCTCTTCCTGTGCTTTACAGGCGATTCTAACGTACCTCTTGAAATCTGTTTCCTGCTATTCTGCCTCGCATTCAAGTCCGCCTCGTTGCCTTCCCTCAACAGATTTTTGGACGATAGTTGGCCTTGATTACTCTGCCAGTTTGTGAATTGCTGTGCCCCTGAGCTCCATTTTTCAACTCGTTTTTTGTGAGCTGAACGCAAGTCCAAACATTTGGTTCAGGACCTATACTGGTTCCCGGTGGGTGGCTGAGACTTTGGTGAATTCTTCTTCCTGCCGGGAAATTAGAGTGACATGTGCCCATCCAAATGCCTAACAGCTACTCTCTCATTGGTTCTCCCTCTTCCCTTTCCTCCTCTGCCAAATGGGCAACCTGTGTGAACCAGGAGCTTAAAGGGGCTGTCTCTCCAAGTTGGGAGATTGATAGTAAAGCTGTTGGAAAGTCAAACCGGAGCACCAGGAGAGGGACTCTTCGTTGAGTTTTAGAAACCTTTCGTATTCACAGTGTGTCCATTCTCTAGGGTTCCCGTACATGTTATAGCTGTAGTAATATTCCCTTCCACCTGGAGAGCTGGGACCCATGGAATGGTGGCCATGCATTATTGCTTTAAAGGGTCTGCATTTGCTCACCCAATCTCACCAATCCTCTCAGTCCCAAGTGTCCAGCCTCATGCCACATCCAGCTGTCATCATAGATAGGGTCATTCCAGGTTGCATCAGAGACCCTGAAGGAATTGTAAAGAATTTCCCTGTTTCTTTGTTCTGTTTTTGAAATTCCTTTTTAGAGTGGGTTTGAGCTGATTCTCGCTGCCATGTTTATGCCAGTCTAGACACACCTGATTCCCTTACGGAGACATATCAATACATAGGTTTTAAGATTCTTACTAGTCAGATCTATTCCTCTGCGGGAAATATGGGGTTTTGAGTCCCTTTCACTGAGGAAGGTGTAGGTCTTGTCTATTCCATAGTTGGTTTTTGGAACAGTACCTGTGCTTATATCAAACTCTGGTTTGATGCATCACCCCACCTCTCCTTCCCCCTTAAGCAGGCATAAGAGTGTTTTCTAAATGTGAGACTCTGTTCTCTTGCCTAACTCAGTTCATGTGTAGCCATGTTTACAGGATCTTCCTAAGTGATATCTTATGATAAGTTTCTTTTCCTGTGTGACTTCTTTCCCTTAGAATCATCGTACCTGAATCCACTCATTTTGCTGCTACTGGTCTTATGACATTGATTTCGTGGCTGAGGGATATTCCATCGTACGTAAGTTCCACAATGTTTGGAACCATTTTTATATTTCCTGGGATATTTCAGGTGTACCCAGGTTGAGGTTCTTGTAAGCAGTGCAGCCCTCAATTTGGGGGTGGCTCTGTCTTATGGATTTTCAGTTTTCCCAAGGTATATTCCCTAGACTGGAAGTGCCCTTGGCTCTGTAGCTCTGTTGTTTACTTGTTTTAGGGAACACAATGCACTCCTCCAGTGAGGCAGTTGGCAACTTACATCCCGCCCATCAGCATAACAAGGCTCCCTGTTCTCCAGGGCCTGTCTTGCCTTTCTGGTTTTTACACATTTTGTGGATGTCCCTTTTGACCGGTGGGAAGTGATACTTCTTTGTAGTGCAGATTTGCATTGCCCGCTTGCTTGCTTGGCCAAAAAGGGCGTATGCGTTTTCTCCTGAATATATTCAGGAGAAAACGCATACGCCCTTTTTGGCCAAGTGCATCATTGTCGAAGTTGTGCCCCTCTTCCTGTGCTTTACAGGCGATTCTAACGTACCTCTTGAAATCTGTTTCCTGCTATTCTGCCTCGCATTCAAGTCCGCCTCGTTGCCTTCCCTCAACAGATTTTTGGACGATAGTTGGCCTTGATTACTCTGCCAGTTTGTGAATTGCTGTGCCCCTGAGCTCCATTTTTCAACTCGTTTTTTGTGAGCTGAACGCAAGTCCAAACATTTGGTTCAGGACCTATACTGGTTCCCGGTGGGTGGCTGAGACTTTGGTGAATTCTTCTTCCTGCCGGGAAATTAGAGTGACATGTGCCCATCCAAATGCCTAACAGCTACTCTCTCATTGGTTCTCCCTCTTCCCTTTCCTCCTCTGCCAAATGGGCAACCTGTGTGAACCAGGAGCTTAAAGGGGCTGTCTCTCCAAGTTGGGAGATTGATAGTAAAGCTGTTGGAAAGTCAAACCGGAGCACCAGGAGAGGGACTCTTCGTTGAGTTTTAGAAACCTTTCGTATTCACAGTGTGTCCATTCTCTAGGGTTCCCGTACATGTTATAGCTGTAGTAATATTCCCTTCAACCTGGAGAGGTGGGACCCATGGAATGGTTGCCATGCATTATTGCTTTAAAGGGTCTGCATTTGCTCACCCAATCTCACCAATCCTCTCAGTCCCAAGTGTCCAGCCTCATGCCACATCCAGCTGTCATCGTAGATAGGGTCATTCCAGGTTGCATCAGAGACCCTGAAGGAATTGTAAAGAATTTCCCTGTTTCTTTGTTCTGTTTTTGAAATTCCTTTTTAGAGTGGGTTTGAGCTGATTCTCGCTGCCATGTTTATGCCAGTCTAGACACACCTGATTCCCTTACGGAGACATATCAATACATAGGTTTTAAGATTCTTACTAGTCAGATCTATTCCTCTGCGGGAAATATGGGGTTTTGAGTCCCTTTCACTGAGGAAGGTGTAGGTCTTGTCTATTCCATAGTTGGTTTTTGGAACAGTACCTGTGCTTATATCAAACTCTGGTTTGATGCATCACCCCACCTCTCCTTCCCCCTTAAGCAGGCATAAGAGTGTTTTCTAAATGTGAGACTCTGTTCTCTTGCCTAACTCAGTTCATGTGTAGCCATGTTTACAGGATCTTCCTAAGTGATATCTTATGATAAGTTTCTTTTCCTGTGTGACTTCTTTCCCTTAGAATCATCGTACCTGAATCCACTCATTTTGCTGCTACTGGTCTTATGACATTGATTTCGTGGCTGAGGGATATTCCATCGTACGTAAGTTCCACAATGTTTGGAACCATTTTTATATTTCCTGGGATATTTCAGGTGTACCCAGGTTGAGGTTCTTGTAAGCAGTGCAGCCCTCAATTTGGGGGTGGCTCTGTCTTATGGATTTTCAGTTTTCCCAAGGTATATTCCCTAGACTGGAAGTGCCCTTGGCTCTGTAGCTCTGTTGTTTACTTGTTTTAGGGAACACAATGCACTCCTCCAGTGAGGCAGTTGGCAACTTACATCCCGCCCATCAGCATAACAAGGCTCCCTGTTCTCCAGGGCCTGTCTTGCCTTTCTGGTTTTTACACATTTTGTGGATGTCCCTTTTGACCGGTGGGAAGTGATACTTCTTTGTAGTGCAGATTTGCATTGCCCGCTTGCTTGCTTGGCCAAAAAGGGCGTATGCGTTTTCTCCTGAATATATTCAGGAGAAAACGCATACGCCCTTTTTGGCCAAGTGCATCATTGTCGAAGTTGTGCCCCTCTTCCTGTGCTTTACAGGCGATTCTAACGTACCTCTTGAAATCTGTTTCCTGCTATTCTGCCTCGCATTCAAGTCCGCCTCGTTGCCTTCCCTCAACAGATTTTTGGACGATAGTTGGCCTTGATTACTCTGCCAGTTTGTGAATTGCTGTGCCCCTGAGCTCCATTTTTCAACTCGTTTTTTGTGAGCTGAACGCAAGTCCAAACATTTGGTTCAGGACCTATACTGGTTCCCGGTGGGTGGCTGAGACTTTGGTGAATTCTTCTTCCTGCCGGGAAATTAGAGTGACATGTGCCCATCCAAGTGCCTAACAGCTACTCTCTCATTGGTTCTCCCTCTTCCCTTTCCTCCTCTGCCAAATGGGCAACCTGTGTGAACCAGGAGCTTAAAGGGGCTGTCTCTCCAAGTTGGGAGATTGATAGTAAAGCTGTTGGAAAGTCAAACCGGAGCACCAGGAGAGGGACTCTTCGTTGAGTTTTAGAAACCTTTCGTATTCACAGTGTGTCCATTCTCTAGGTTTCCCGTACATGTTATAGCTGTAGTAATATTCCCTTCAACCTGGAGAGGTGGGACCCATGGAATGGTTGCCATGCATTATTGCTTTAAAGGGTCTGCATTTGCTCACCCAATCTCACCAATCCTCTCAGTCCCAAGTGTCCAGCCTCATGCCACATCCAGCTGTCATCGTAGATAGGGTCATTCCAGGTTGCATCAGAGACCCTGAAGGAATTGTAAAGAATTTCCCTGTTTCTTTGTTCTGTTTTTGAAATTCCTTTTTAGAGTGGGTTTGAGCTGATTCTCGCTGCCATGTTTATGCCAGTCTAGACACACCTGATTCCCTTACGGAGACATATCAATACATAGGTTTTAAGATTCTTACTAGTCAGATCTATTCCTCTGCGGGAAATATGGGGTTTTGAGTCCCTTTCACTGAGGAAGGTGTAGGTCTTGTCTATTCCATAGTTGGTTTTTGGAACAGTACCTGTGCTTATATCAAACTCTGGTTTGATGCATCACCCCACCTCTCCTTCCCCCTTAAGCAGGCATAAGAGTGTTTTCTAAATGTGAGACTCTGTTCTCTTGCCTAACTCAGTTCATGTGTAGCCATGTTTACAGGATCTTCCTAAGTGATATCTTATGATAAGTTTCTTTTCCTGTGTGACTTCTTTCCCTTAGAATCATCGTACCTGAATCCACTCATTTTGCTGCTACTGGTCTTATGACATTGATTTCGTGGCTGAGGGATATTCCATCGTACGTAAGTTCCACAATGTTTGGAACCATTTTTATATTTCCTGGGATATTTCAGGTGTACCCAGGTTGAGGTTCTTGTAAGCAGTGCAGCCCTCAATTTGGGGGTGGCTCTGTCTTATGGATTTTCAGTTTTCCCAAGGTATATTCCCTAGACTGGAAGTGCCCTTGGCTCTGTAGCTCTGTTGTTTACTTGTTTTAGGGAACACAATGCACTCCTCCAGTGAGGCAGTTGGCAACTTACATCCCGCCCATCAGCATAACAAGGCTCCCTGTTCTCCAGGGCCTGTCTTGCCTTTCTGGTTTTTACACATTTTGTGGATGTCCCTTTTGACCGGTGGGAAGTGATACTTCTTTGTAGTGCAGATTTGCATTGCCCGCTTGCTTGCTTGGCCAAAAAGGGCGTATGCGTTTTCTCCTGAATATATTCAGGAGAAAACGCATACGCCCTTTTTGGCCAAGTGCATCATTGTCGAAGTTGTGCCCCTCTTCCTGTGCTTTACAGGCGATTCTAACGTACCTCTTGAAATCTGTTTCCTGCTATTCTGCCTCGCATTCAAGTCCGCCTCGTTGCCTTCCCTCAACAGATTTTTGGACGATAGTTGGCCTTGATTACTCTGCCAGTTTGTGAATTGCTGTGCCCCTGAGCTCCATTTTTCAACTCGTTTTTTGTGAGCTGAACGCAAGTCCAAACATTTGGTTCAGGACCTATACTGGTTCCCGGTGGGTGGCTGAGACTTTGGTGAATTCTTCTTCCTGCCGGGAAATTAGAGTGACATGTGCCCATCCAAATGCCTAACAGCTACTCTCTCATTGGTTCTCCCTCTTCCCTTTCCTCCTCTGCCAAATGGGCAACCTGTGTGAACCAGGAGCTTAAAGGGGCTGTCTCTCCAAGTTGGGAGATTGATAGTAAAGCTGTTGGAAAGTCAAACCGGAGCACCAGGAGAGGGACTCTTCGTTGAGTTTTAGAAACCTTTCGTATTCACAGTGTGTCCATTCTCTAGGGTTCCCGTACATGTTATAGCTGTAGTAATATTCCCTTCCACCTGGAGAGCTGGGACCCATGGAATGGTGGCCATGCATTATTGCTTTAAAGGGTCTGCATTTGCTCACCCAATCTCACCAATCCTCTCAGTCCCAAGTGTCCAGCCTCATGCCACATCCAGCTGTCATCGTAGATAGGGTCATTCCAGGTTGCATCAGAGACCCTGAAGGAATTGTAAAGAATTTCCCTGTTTCTTTGTTCTGTTTTTGAAATTCCTTTTTAGAGTGGGTTTGAGCTGATTCTCGCTGCCATGTTTATGCCAGTCTAGACACACCTGATTCCCTTACGGAGACATATCAATACATAGGTTTTAAGATTCTTACTAGTCAGATCTATTCCTCTGCGGGAAATATGGGGTTTTGAGTCCCTTTCACTGAGGAAGGTGTAGGTCTTGTCTATTCCATAGTTGGTTTTTGGAACAGTACCTGTGCTTATATCAAACTCTGGTTTGATGCATCACCCCACCTCTCCTTCCCCCTTAAGCAGGCATAAGAGTGTTTTCTAAATGTGAGACTCTGTTCTCTTGCCTAACTCAGTTCATGTGTAGCCATGTTTACAGGATCTTCCTAAGTGATATCTTATGATAAGTTTCTTTTCCTGTGTGACTTCTTTCCCTTAGAATCATCGTACCTGAATCCACTCATTTTGCTGCTACTGGTCTTATGACATTGATTTCGTGGCTGAGGGATATTCCATCGTACGTAAGTTCCACAATGTTTGGAACCATTTTTATATTTCCTGGGATATTTCAGGTGTACCCAGGTTGAGGTTCTTGTAAGCAGTGCAGCCCTCAATTTGGGGGTGGCTCTGTCTTATGGATTTTCAGTTTTCCCAAGGTATATTCCCTAGACTGGAAGTGCCCTTGGCTCTGTAGCTCTGTTGTTTACTTGTTTTAGGGAACACAATGCACTCCTCCAGTGAGGCAGTTGGCAACTTACATCCCGCCCATCAGCATAACAAGGCTCCCTGTTCTCCAGGGCCTGTCTTGCCTTTCTGGTTTTTACACATTTTGTGGATGTCCCTTTTGACCGGTGGGAAGTGATACTTCTTTGTAGTGCAGATTTGCATTGCCCGCTTGCTTGCTTGGCCAAAAAGGGCGTATGCGTTTTCTCCTGAATATATTCAGGAGAAAACGCATACGCCCTTTTTGGCCAAGTGCATCATTGTCGAAGTTGTGCCCCTCTTCCTGTGCTTTACAGGCGATTCTAACGTACCTCTTGAAATCTGTTTCCTGCTATTCTGCCTCGCATTCAAGTCCGCCTCGTTGCCTTCCCTCAACAGATTTTTGGACGATAGTTGGCCTTGATTACTCTGCCAGTTTGTGAATTGCTGTGCCCCTGAGCTCCATTTTTCAACTCGTTTTTTGTGAGCTGAACGCAAGTCCAAACATTTGGTTCAGGACCTATACTGGTTCCCGGTGGGTGGCTGAGACTTTGGTGAATTCTTCTTCCTGCCGGGAAATTAGAGTGACATGTGCCCATCCAAGTGCCTAACAGCTACTCTCTCATTGGTTCTCCCTCTTCCCTTTCCTCCTCTGCCAAATGGGCAACCTGTGTGAACCAGGAGCTTAAAGGGGCTGTCTCTCCAAGTTGGGAGATTGATAGTAAAGCTGTTGGAAAGTCAAACCGGAGCACCAGGAGAGGGACTCTTCGTTGAGTTTTAGAAACCTTTCGTATTCACAGTGTGTCCATTCTCTAGGTTTCCCGTACATGTTATAGCTGTAGTAATATTCCCTTCAACCTGGAGAGGTGGGACCCATGGAATGGTGGCCATGCATTATTGCTTTAAAGGGTCTGCATTTGCTCACCCAATCTCACCAATCCTCTCAGTCCCAAGTGTCCAGCCTCATGCCACATCCAGCTGTCATCGTAGATAGGGTCATTCCAGGTTGCATCAGAGACCCTGAAGGAATTGTAAAGAATTTCCCTGTTTCTTTGTTCTGTTTTTGAAATTCCTTTTTAGAGTGGGTTTGAGCTGATTCTCGCTGCCATGTTTATGCCAGTCTAGACACACCTGATTCCCTTACGGAGACATATCAATACATAGGTTTTAAGATTCTTACTAGTCAGATCTATTCCTCTGCGGGAAATATGGGGTTTTGAGTCCCTTTCACTGAGGAAGGTGTAGGTCTTGTCTATTCCATAGTTGGTTTTTGGAACAGTACCTGTGCTTATATCAAACTCTGGTTTGATGCATCACCCCACCTCTCCTTCCCCCTTAAGCAGGCATAAGAGTGTTTTCTAAATGTGAGACTCTGTTCTCTTGCCTAACTCAGTTCATGTGTAGCCATGTTTACAGGATCTTCCTAAGTGATATCTTATGATAAGTTTCTTTTCCTGTGTGACTTCTTTCCCTTAGAATCATCGTACCTGAATCCACTCATTTTGCTGCTACTGGTCTTATGACATGATTTCGTGGCTGAGGGATATTCCATCGTACGTAAGTTCCACAATGTTTGGAACCATTTTTATATTTCCTGGGATATTTCAGGTGTACCCAGGTTGAGGTTCTTGTAAGCAGTGCAGCCCTCAATTTGGGGGTGGCTCTGTCTTATGGATTTTCAGTTTTCCCAAGGTATATTCCCTAGACTGGAAGGTGCCCTTGGCTCTGTA